>NC_069504.1:655297422-655299922 GCF_027579735.1 Bombina bombina
ATACACACACATATATACACACACATATATACACACACACACACAGTATCTCACAAAAGTGAGTACACCCCTCACATTTTTGTAAATATTTTATTATATCTTTTCATGTGACAACACTGAAGAAATGACACTTTGCTACAATGTAAAGTAGTGAGTGTGCAGCCTGTATAATAGTGTAAATTTGCTGTCCCCTCCAGATAACTCAAGACACAGCCATTAATATCTAAACCATTGGCAACAAGAGTGAGTGAAAAGTGGAAATGTCCAAATTGGGCTGAATTAGCCATTTTCCCTTCCCGGTGTCATGTGACTCGTTAGTTTTACTTATTTTATATATATTTGTTGCCACATTGTTCCTCATGAGAACACTGCACTAAATGATGGTTGATCATGTAAAACTACTTCATTATGAAATAAGACTCAATTCAGGGGGGCACATGTAGTCGCACCAGTGGGTTCACCTCCCAGACAGAATTTAAATACACTCATCTATACTATTCAATGCTCTGTTGTGAGGTAACGGCTCTAAGGGCAGGGAGCTTGGTGAGAAATGAGACACATACCGATAATTATTAAGTCTTCTCTCTCCACCAACTTCCACATTCACCAATGAACGAAAATGCTAATTGTACAAGTATAGTGCCAATCCCATACATGCACTAGATGGGTAGCTTGATAGTAAATCCAAAAGGTTGGGGATTTTTGGCCATTCAAGGGCGCAAGTTGCCTGAAATAAATTTAATTATAAGATTTTCGGCATCTATAAAAATAAATAAATTTGTGGAATCAATGAAAGGAGCGTTTGAAAAAGATAAATATTTGAAAACGATAGATATTTGGGAAGGATAGACATTTTTACCTCCGCGATGTTGCTCGTGAGCGTATGTCTTTTTAACATTGACCTATTAAAGAATCACACCGTTGAATCATAGTTGCGCTTTACTATCTTTTGCTTTCTAAAATAGAAATAATTGTTGGGACAGTGCAAATACAATTAGAAACATTTTTACAATATAACCAATGATTCTCTAATGGGCATTTGACTACTGTGTTTTCTCTGAGAGCTGAATGACATCACCACCACCATTTGGTGCATATGCAGTAGTCAAATATTCATGCAGGAAGTCTATGGCTATAACTGTGGCAGGTCACAAACGGTTATCTCAAGTGATTATTACAAGCACATATATAAATCACAAAAATTATGTACAGACATGGCTTTTATGTCTTTAAGCCCTCACCAGCTCTACATTTAAGCATCATACATAAATCCAGTACCCTTTTCTTCAGAAGTATAAAAAACAATGTGTATATATTATTATACCCAGCCTAGAATGGGAGGGGAAGATACAGATTGTTATTTATTAATACATTAATTAATAAAACAAACAAACAAAAACAACTCAGGCCTTAGAAACCCTGTTCTGAAGCTGAACTGCAGTATTTTAAATGTCAAGCTGCAGTTCCCTTCTGCGACAGAGCTTTAGTTTGGCTGAAATTCAAACTGTACTGCTTCAGCCCAAACAGAGGTCTATGAATAATCAGCTTCTATTCATGGTCAATTTACTATTTTCCCCACTAGTACCTGTGATCTTTTGGAGTGGTTTTCAGGGTCCCTTATAGAAATTCTACATATCCCAAGCATTCCTAAACCCCCACACTGAAACTGTCCCTACTACTACTTCTGGCAGGCTACACTTCTTGTGCTTAGGACAAGAGCATTGGCAAATCCCAGAAGTCATAGCTCCTGTTTATTCCTATAAAGTGATTTTGGAATATATTCTACACTCCAGCTTCAGTTCATGAGAACTTGTTTCGGTTTTCATTTTATTTCTAAACACAAATAATCGCTTTCCTCCTAAACGTTATTAGATCCCCTGAAGGTTTCTATTACATTGCATATTTCTGTTCTATTTCCAAGGTACAAACCAATTCTTGCAAGTCTTGATTTTTAGACCTTACACAATATTAGCTCCAGTAAAACTTTTACTTTATTTACAAATTTTTAGAAATAAAGCTCCAGAACTGTACTGTGCTGAAGGTTAGGTCTGACTAGGGTGCTGTAAAATATTATATATACTGTACATACGATAACTAATGTGAACCTTATATTTGAGAAGGATTTCTTATAGCTCATGAGATGGTTCCCTTTAAAAAGAAGGAAAAAAAAGAAAAGCTATATACAGTGGATATAAAAAGTCTACACACCCCTGTTAAAATGTCAGGTTTCTGTGATGTAAAAAAAAATGAGACAAAGATAAATCATTTCAGAACTTTTTCCACCTTTAATGTGACCTATAAACTGTACAACTCAATTGAAAAACAAACTGAAAGGTGGAGGGAAGAAAATAAATAGTAAATAATAATAATGTGGTTGCATAAGTGTGAACACCCTCTTATAACTGGGGATGTAGCTGTGTTCAGAATTAAGCAATCACATTCAAAATCATGTTAAATAGGAGTCAGCATACACCTGACACCATTTAAAGTGCCTCTGATT
>NC_069504.1:655304922-655319922 GCF_027579735.1 Bombina bombina
CAAAATTCTTAGATTCCACTGAGCACAATGCCTCCGAGGAGCCAAGCCCCGCAAGGCTCCCAAATCGCATGAACTTACCTGAAGGAAAGGCACCTCTACCTACCCCTAAGGGGAGAACAGAGTACCCAAAAGGAGATCCGAAGGACCAACTAAATAGGACCCAAGACCAGCGAAACAAAGGTGGTTACAGGACAACCACCCAAGGAAAAGAACTCTCTAAGAAGTCCATCTCCCAAGAGACACTCCCAACCTTATGAGAGAGTGATTCCAAGGAAGAACAACAATCCAACCTCAGATCCTCTAACACAACACCATATAACAAATGGTGCTCCAAGGAAGCCACAAGCTCCCCACTGAACCCTAGTCTAGCAGACACAACCGCTACAACTAGCCACATATAGGTAGGAAAACCATATCAGGACCAAAAGGAAACCCAGAGCCCACTGACAGGATGGAAAACCAACTGTCCCAAGGCAAAAGAGCTCTCTGTGTAAAACAGAACACAACTGACATAACTTGCGAGTTCTAGCTCCAGGGCAGCAAAGCTGACCTTAAGTCCTCAAGGGACCCCATCCCACAGAGAGTGCCGAATTGTTGAAGGAAACTCTGCCAGGAAATCCAGCCCCCAGAGACATCCAACACCAGCAGCAATGCAACCAGTGGAGAAAGGAATACCTGTGAACCCCTCCCCAGGGAGGATAGCAGGGTCAAGAGCAAGTACACGGTCAGATCCAAGAGAGCAGACAGATCCCCAACCTCCTCTCCAAGTAATGGACCCAAACCAAAAAGGGGCTGGCAACATCCGCCTCAAGAGGATTGGAGGTCCTAAGAGGAACTAACCCATTGGAGAACCACTCTGACCAATTACTAGCAGCTGCCATGATAAAAGGCTTGCGAGCACACATGCCAAGTGCAAGTAGATGCAGCTGGTAGCACACTGCAAACCTTCCGCTTGCTAGACAGCAAAAGCTAACCATCAGGCTACTACAGCTGGCTCTGCGTGCTCAAGTTCCTTTAAAAAGGAACACTCCCAAAAGGGGAGATAGGCCACAGACTAGTACCAGAACCAGCCCCCCTGACATCCCACATGCAAGGAGGGAAGAAAAGAATCCTCGAACGAGAAGATAAAGGGATCCACAGGGTCCCAATAGAAACTGTATCCTTCCAAATCCTCCCCAAAAGGACAAAAGCCAAGGGGACCACTTCCCCAGCCGTTTGCAAGGTGAAAAGACCAAAGAGAATGGTAAAACACTACCATTGAGTAATAACCCAATGGTCAGTACTACCAGCTCAGTTGAGCCAAACAACCTCAAGCCCACCTTAAATGCAAAAGTTGCTCCTGGCGACAACCGCAGATCCACCTGAAAGACAGCAAACTAACCTTTAGGCCAATACCAAATCTCCCATGAGAGAAAAAAAATCAACCCTCCTAAGGGAAAATCGGACGTTCTAAACCCTAAAGATTGAAAATGAACAGCCCAGGACCGAGTGCAGCGACCCTGGACCCCAAAAACTCAGACGAGACATAGCCCTATGCCAGACCCCCCAAAACCCAAGACAGGCCGTATGTCCTGAGAAACCACCAAGTTGCCTCATACGAAGAAGGGCATTCTAGGTAGAGCATTCCACAACCCCGTGGCCTTGAACATTGGACACTTGCAAGACTCATACCAATATCATAGAAGACATCTAGACAGGCCCCAGAGATGGCAATTCGCACCCATAGGTGGAGCAGAAACCCCAGCAACCAAGAACTCCTAGAAGTTCTAGAGCAACACTCCACGTCCAAGGACCTCGGAGTTTACCAGAGACAGGGCTTAAAATAATGGAGACACCACAGTAGCAGGATTCAACATGCAACCTTAACCATGTGGGCCACTAGGCAACCCACTAGGCTACACCTGCAAGCGTAACACGTCCCTTAGTGGAGAGTCAAAGATCCTCACAGGATCAGCCACCCAGAAATACCTGTACCAGGAATAACTGACAACCCCAGAAATCCCAGACGGATTCCCAGCTAGGGTAGGGCAGAGGACCTATACAATCTCTCAGACATTATGTTCATCGAGGACGAGGAGCAAGTTGACGTATAAGAAAATGAAACACCTCCTCAATTAAAGGACAACACCAAACGAACACTCCAACAAGTGAACGACTCAACGCCCAATAGGATAACTGGCACCCCGGCACTACATGGGTGACATGAACCCTAAGGAACAGCAGCTAGCGCCCGACCAGTACCTGTCTGGTACAAGGAACACCTGAACTGTCCAAGAAAAATCGAAGCCCCAAAAAGGATCGAAAAACTATAATCATAACTGAGTTCTGATATTTAAAACACGCAGCTACCAAAGAAGTGCGCACGCAAAAGGAGAAGAAATGTTCTTAAATGGAAAATTATAGCAGACATGAGCTTCTAAAACAAATCAAATATATCTTGACCGGATTTAAATAAAATGAAGGCAGCACCCGAAGGTGAACGCCCAAGGAAAACGGCACGCCAACCGGACCAGGCGATTAGAGGCCCCATCCTCCCAAGCTCAGAACTGGAACAGATACTTAAAAGAAAAACGGAGACTTTAAAGAGATTGTCTTCATCCCTATACGTCTAACCCAGCTTGCCGTCCGGCACAGCAGATCGAGGATCCCTCGGCCCAGTAGGACTGGAATCCCCCAGCACCGCCAAAACATGCCTTAGTAGGACACGAAGACGTGCCAGTCTATAACGGAAGGCAAAATGTTCCCCCGCCGGATCAATGGACGACCCCGGCCTCGAGGGTGGGGCCCCTGAAGCCTCAGAGGCCATAGCTTCCCCAGAAGGTCTAACTGAATTAGGCGATCCCATGCCCGGTGAACCCCGGTTAACAGAACACGGACAGTATCTTAAAAACACTTCACTAGGAAGATATAAATGCGCCAGCGCCATAGATATGGCCATGCGGAACCGTGCTGTAACCTCTGGAGGAAACAAGCCACCTTCCGGAGAAGGAGTAACGGCCCTAGGGACACCTGCTTGCGTAGCAAAGGAAGGTTCTGGGATATGCGCCTTTTGGGACATAGAATCCTCAGGGGCGGATGGCTCAGCGCACTCTAAATTCCCTGACTCGGTGGAAGAGAATGGCAATCAGAATATAACTGATGGGCATGGATAACCATGGCCATTTCATACTCTTCACAAGACGTATACTCCGAATTAGAGATATCCATCTCCAAAAAATCAGAATCCTCCATAACTTGAAGATTGCAATTATGGACAAACACTAATGGCACCTTACACCTCCAATGGCTGGGGCACTCACCACCTCCTGTGAACCAGAACACTAACAAACAGACTCTCTGCGTCGCCACTCGGTCAAGGTGTGGAAATGGAATAAGTGACCACACCCGGTCACGAGGTGCAACGTGTAAGCCAAAAAAGTGTGCCAGTCCCTCGGACCGCGCAAACTGATGAAATAAAGCCATTATGTCCGAATAGTCATGAGCCCAAATATCACTACACAATAGCAGACAAAATCATATAGCAAACATGATTAAAGTCCCCCTGTTCAATAACCCTCCTCAGGAGATATTAACCCTTGATTTCATAAGATAAAGGAGTCCCACTCTGACCCTGACTTCTGTCGTTTAACATTATATTCACATATCGAAATAAAATGAAACAATCTTACCGGAATCTACGCCGCGGAACAGGAACACGGCCCTTCAAGTGTGACAGATAGTAGCCTCGCTTCTGACATAGACTTGAGTGAATAAAGGCAGGCAGCGAAACTAGTCAACGCTGTTTGCCCAGGAGATGTTAATACGAGTCGGGATGGTTTCGCAGAAAGACTCTCCCTGCATCTCCGGACTCTAACTTTCACTCAAGCTCTCACTGAGAGGCTGACAGGATTACGTAAAACTCCAGTCCCATTTCAAAGAGTACTACCCTCCATGAGAGACTATCTTTAATCTTCTGACACTTAACTGCCAACTTCCTGAGACGAACAGCAAAGAATGACTGGGGGATGAGGGAAGTGGGGGAGGTATTTAAGCCTTTGGCTGGGGTGTCTTTGCCTCCTCCTGGTGGCCAGGTTCTGCATTCCCAAAAGTAATGAATGCAGCTGTGGACTCTTCCCATTTAAGAAGAAAATGATCAAGAAATTGAGTCGTGGAGCTAGGAAGCGATATATAATTGTAACACATAGTGAGATAGAAGAGAATAAGCAAATCATGTGGGTTTTGAAGGAAGAAAATGTGAGGGAAGAGATGGGTTGTATTTGTTGAAAGGCGCAACAAGAGGAAAGTAAAAACACCTACACCACCCTCCTTGTCTGTTTCAAGACCTCGGGTGTGGCTGAAGTGTAGACCCCCATGTGACCGTGTAGCAGGGGAATCTGTGTCTGAGGGAGAGAGACCGGTTTCTCTGAGCTCCAGAAGGCTGAGGGAGTGGGAGATGAAGAGATCTTGGAAAGAAGGGAGTGTGTTGCACAAAGAGCGAGAGTTCCAGAGTGCACAAGTGAAGGGGGTGTTTGTTTTAGTTACAATAGGAACTTGGATAAGGTTTCCAAAGTTTTGGTGTTTAGGTTGAAGGCAAAGCATACATGGGTGGGTGAGTTTAGGAAGTTGTGGGGGACCAGGATTAGGGAATATATAACACGCGCAGTTAGCATGAGTAAGAGGGAGAGTGACATAAAATGAGATTTGCAGTATTGAGAGTGTCTTTGGAAAGTGGAGCATGGGGGAGGAGAGAGCATTTAGGAATATATAAAGTTCATGAGCGCAGAAGTGAGGTGATGATAAAAGGGATGGGCTGATGAATGTAGTAGGTGGTGAGGGAAAAGGTATAGTTTGTTAGACAAGAGATAGCGAAAAGGAACATAATGATATGGAACATTTTGCAAAAAGGGAAACGGTTAAATACATAAAACACAATATTACAAGAATACTTCCCTAGATTCTTGCCCCTTGTCCAATTCTTATTATAATTGCCTCACTTATAAAATGTTTACTTCAGAAATGTGAACATATGCTATTGTGACAATGCACAATGCCCAGGCAATGCATCCCCAGTGCAATGGACAGCCCAGGCTAATGTTAAATATATAGGCAGGGCAGTCAGCTGGGTCCACTAAATTAGTTGATTACCAAGTCAAAGACAATTTAAAAGGCCAATTGGAAAGTTAGATTCTGGTCTGGTCAAGGTGAGATAAGTTAAAATAGACAGTAAAATTCGGAGGAGGTTGAAGCTATAGCATACGACAGCTATACATTTAAGAATAATAGCAAGTATTGATAAGTATTAAACATCACATGGCAATTAACAAGACATTAGAAATAAGACTTTGGAGATAACGTTACAATAAATACAGGACTTCTTGTTGTTGTGTAAAATTGATTTGTCTCTACGCTCCCCAAAAACAAAAAAGCAAATTGTGTAACCCATAGTTGCCAACCGTCCTGTTTTTCCCGAGATGGTCTCATTTTTTGGCTCTGTCCCTGCCTTTTAAGCTTGTCCCTCGTTCAATTCAGTCTGTATATAGTATAGTTTATGAATGTTGTGTGCAGTACTCCTACCACAGAGGGTGCTTTGGTATTAGTCTCATTGTTTTTTTCTGTGGTTTTCTGTAACATTGAATTTTAGCAGTGTGTAGTCAGGTGTCAGGTAAGGGGAAGTCATGAGATATGATAAATAATACCAGGTAGGGTAGGAGAGAAGAGGTGTTTAAGGCAGGTCAATAGTGTTGCAGAGTAAGTAACATGTAATTTCCCCCATGTATACACTAAGGCTTTGTTTAGCAGGGGCTTAACACATCAGGCTCCTCAAGTGCTGTGACTGGAATTCTCAAAACACACCAAAAAAATTATCCAGATTTACTAGGGCATTTCTGGGTGTTTTAACCTTTTGCCCACAGTCACTGCAGCAACAAAGATAAAAAAAAACAGTTGCCTTATAATATGCCATCTACTTGTTAAAGGGACAGTGAACCCAAATTTTTTCTTTTGTGATTCAGATAGAGCATGACATTTTAAGCAACTTTCTAATTTACTCCTATTATCAAATGTTCTTCATTTTCTAGGTATCTTTATTTGAAATGCAAGAATGTAAGTTTAGATGCCGGCCCATATTTTGTGAACAACCTGGGTTGTTCTTGCTGATTGGTGGATAAATTCATCCACCAATAAAAAAAAAAAGCTATCCAGAGCACTGAACCAAAAAAAGCCTAGATGCCTTCTTTTTCAAATAAAGATAGCAAGAGAACGAAGAAAAAAATGATAATAGGAGTAAATTAGAAAGTTGCTTAAAATTGCATGCTCTATCTGAATCATGAAAGAAAAAAACATAATTTATGTAAGAACTTACCTGATAAATTCATTTCTTTCATATTAGCAAGAGTCCATGAGCTAGTGACGTATGGGATATACATTCCTACCAGGAGGGGCAAAGTTTCCCAAACCTCAAAATGCCTATAAATACACCCCTCACCACACCCACAATTCAGTTTAACGAATAGCCAAGAAGTGGGGTGATAAAAAAGTGCGAAAGCATATAAAATAAGGAATTGGAATAATTGTGCTTTATACAAAATCATAACCACCACAAAAAAAGGGCGGGCCTCATGGACTCTTGCTAATATGAAAGAAATGAATTTATCAGGTAAGTTCTTACATAAATTATGTTTTCTTTCATGTAATTAGCAAGAGTCCATGAGCTAGTGACGTATGGGATAATGACTACCCAAGATGTGGATCTTTCCACACAAGAGTCACTAGAGAGGGAGGGATAAAATAAAGACAGCCAATTCCTGCTGAAAATAATCCACACCCAAAATAAAGTTTAACGAAAAACATAAGCAGAAGATTCAAACTGAAACCGCTGCCTGAAGTACTTTTCTACCAAAAACTGCTTCAGAAGAAGAAAATACATCAAAATGGTAGAATTTAGTAAAAGTATGCAAAGAGGACCAAGTTGCTGCTTTGCAGATCTGGTCAACCGAAGCTTCATTCCTAAACGCCCAGGAAGTAGAAACTGACCTAGTAGAATGAGCTGTAATTCTCTGAGGCGGAGTTTTACCCGACTCAACATAGGCAAGATGAATTAAAGATTTCAACCAAGATGCCAAAGAAATGGCAGAAGCTTTCTGGCCTTTTCTAGAACCGGAAAAGATAACAAATAGACTAGAAGTCTTACGAAAAGATTTCGTAGCTTCAACATAATATTTCAAAGCTCTAACAACATCCAAAGAATGCAACGATTTTTCCTTAGAATTCTTAGGATTAGGACATAATGAAGGAACCACAATTTCTCTACTAATGTTGTTGGAATTCACAACTTTAGGTAAAAATTCAAAAGAAGTTCGCAACACCGCCTTATCCTGATGAAAAATCAGAAAAGGAGACTCACAAGAAAGAGCAGATAATTCAGAAACTCTTCTGGCAGAAGAGATGGCCAAAAGGAACAAAACTTTCCAAGAAAGTAATTTAATGTCCAATGAATGCATAGGTTCAAACGGAGGAGCTTGAAGAGCTCCCAGAACCAAATTCAAACTCCAAGGAGGAGAAATTGACTTAATGACAGGTTTTATACGAACCAAAGCTTGTACAAAACAATGAATATCAGGAAGAATAGCAATCTTTCTGTGAAAAAGAACAGAAAGAGCAGAGATTTGTCCTTTCAAAGAACTTGCGGACAAACCCTTATCTAAACCATCCTGAAGGAACTGTAAAATTCTCGGTATTCTAAAAGAATGCCATGAAAAATGATGAGAAAGACACCAAGAAATATAAGTCTTCCAGACTCTATAATATATCTCTCGAGATACAGATTTACAAGCCTGTAACATAGTATTAATCACAGAGTCAGAGAAACCTCTTTGACCAAGAATCAAGCGTTCAATCTCCATACCTTTAAATTTAAGGATTTCAGATCCTGATGGAAAAAAGGACCTTGTGACAGAAGGTCTGGTCTTAACGGAAGAGTCCATGGTTGGCAAGAGGCCATCCGGACAAGATCCGCATACCAAAACCTGTGAGGCCATGCCGGAGCTACCAGCAGAACAAACGAGCATTCCTTCAGAATCTTGGAGATTACTCTTGGAAGAAGAACTAGAGGAGGAAAGATATAGGCTGGATGATACTTCCAAGGAAGTGATAATGCATCCACTGCCTCCGCCTGAGGATCCCGGGATCTGGACAGATACCTGGGAAGTTTCTTGTTTAGATGAGACGCCATCAGATCTATTTCTGGAAGTTCCCACATTAGAACAATCTGAAGAAATACCTCTGGGTGAAGAGACCATTCGCCCGGATGCAACGTTTGGCGACTGAGATAATCCGCTTCCCAATTGTCTACACCTGGGATATGAACCGCAGAGATTAGACAGGAGCTGGATTCCGCCCAAACCAAAATTCGAGATACTTCTTTCATAGCCAGAGGACTGTGAGTCCCTCCTTGATGATTGATGTATGCCACAGTTGTGACATTGTCTGTCTGAAAACAAATGAACGATTCTCTCTTCAGAAGAGGCCAAAACTGAAGAGCTCTGAAAATTGCACGGAGTTCCAAAATATTGATCGGTAATCTCACCTCCTGAGATTCCCAAACTCCTTGTGCCGTCAGAGATCCCCACACAGCTCCCCAACCTGTGAGACTTGCATCTGTTGAAATTACAGTCCAGGTCGGAAGCACAAAAGAAGCCCCCTGAATTAAACGATGGTGATCTGTCCACCATGTTAGAGAGTGTCGAACAATCGGTTTTAAAGATATTAATTGAGATATCTTCGTGTAATCCTTGCACCATTGCTTCAGCATACAGAGCTGAAGAGGTCGCATGTGAAAACGAGCAAAGGGGATCGCGTCCGATGCAGCAGTCATAAGACCTAGAATTTCCATGCATAAGGCTACCGAAGGGAATGATTGTGACTGAAGGTTTCGACAAGCTGTAATCAACTTTAGACGTCTCTGGTCTGTTAAAGACAGAGTCATGGACACTGAATCCATCTGGAAACCCAGAAAGGTTACCCTTGTCTGAGGAATCAAAGAACTTTTTGGTAAATTGATCCTCCAACCATGATCTTGAAGAAACAACACAAGTCGATTCGTATGAGATTCTGCTAAATGTAAAGACTGAGCAAGTACCAAGATATCGTCCAAATAAGGAAATACCACAATACCCTGTTCTCTGATTACAGACAGCAGGGCACCGAGAACCTTTGTAAAAATTCTTGGAGCTGTAGCTAGGCCAAACGGCAGAGCCACAAACTGGTAATGCTTGTCCAGAAACGAGAATCTCAGGAACTGATAATGATCTGGATGAATCGGAATATGCAGATATGCATCCTGTAAATCTATTGTGGACATATAATTCCCTTGCTGAACAAAAGGTAAGATAGTCCTTACAGTTACCATCTTGAACGTTGGTATCCTTACATAACGATTCAATATTTTTAGATCCAGAACTGGTCTGAAAGAATTCTCCTTCTTTGGTACAATGAAGAGATTTGAATAAAACCCCATCCCCTGTTCCGGAACTGGAACTGGCATAATTACTCCAGTCAACTCTAGATCTGAAACACATTTCAGAAATGCTTGAGCTTTTACTGGATTTACTGGGACACGGGAAAGAAAAAATCTCTTTGCAGGAGGTCTCAACTTGAAACCAATTCTGTACCCTTCTGAAACAATGCTCTGAATCCAAAGATTGTGAACAGAATTGATCCAAATTTCCTTGAAAAAACGTAACCTGCCCCCTACCAGCTGAGCTGGAATGAGGGCCGCACCTTCATGTGGACTTAGAAGCAGGCTTTGCCTTTCTAGCTGGCTTGGATTTATTCCAGACTGGAGATGGTCTCCAAACTGAAACTGCTCCTGAGGATGAAGGATCAGGCTTTTGTTCTTTGTTGAAACGAAAGGAACGAAAACGATTATTAGCCCTGTTTTTACCTTTAGATTTTTTATCCTGTGGTAATACCTCTGGGTGAAGAGACCATTCGCCCGGATGCAACGTTTGGCGACTGAGATAATCCGCTTCCCAATTGTCTACACCTGGGATATGAACCGCAGAGATTAGACAGGAGCTGGATTCCGCCCAAACCAAAATTCGAGATACTTCTTTCATAGCCAGAGGACTGTGAGTCCCTCCTTGATGATTGATGTATGCCACAGTTGTGACATTGTCTGTCTGAAAACAAATGAACGATTCTCTCTTCAGAAGAGGCCAAAACTGAAGAGCTCTGAAAATTGCACGGAGTTCCAAAATATTGATCGGTAATCTCACCTCCTGAGATTCCCAAACTCCTTGTGCCGTCAGAGATCCCCACACAGCTCCCCAACCTGTGAGACTTGCATCTGTTGAAATTACAGTCCAGGTCGGAAGCACAAAAGAAGCCCCCTGAATTAAACGATGGTGATCTGTCCACCATGTTAGAGAGTGTCGAACAATCGGTTTTAAAGATATTAATTGAGATATCTTCGTGTAATCCTTGCACCATTGCTTCAGCATACAGAGCTGAAGAGGTCGCATGTGAAAACGAGCAAAGGGGATCGCGTCCGATGCAGCAGTCATAAGACCTAGAATTTCCATGCATAAGGCTACCGAAGGGAATGATTGTGACTGAAGGTTTCGACAAGCTGTAATCAACTTTAGACGTCTCTGGTCTGTTAAAGACAGAGTCATGGACACTGAATCCATCTGGAAACCCAGAAAGGTTACCCTTGTCTGAGGAATCAAAGAACTTTTTGGTAAATTGATCCTCCAACCATGATCTTGAAGAAACAACACAAGTCGATTCGTATGAGATTCTGCTAAATGTAAAGACTGAGCAAGTACCAAGATATCGTCCAAATAAGGAAATACCACAATACCCTGTTCTCTGATTACAGACAGCAGGGCACCGAGAACCTTTGTAAAAATTCTTGGAGCTGTAGCTAGGCCAAACGGCAGAGCCACAAACTGGTAATGCTTGTCCAGAAACGAGAATCTCAGGAACTGATAATGATCTGGATGAATCGGAATATGCAGATATGCATCCTGTAAATCTATTGTGGACATATAATTCCCTTGCTGAACAAAAGGTAAGATAGTCCTTACAGTTACCATCTTGAACGTTGGTATCCTTACATAACGATTCAATATTTTTAGATCCAGAACTGGTCTGAAAGAATTCTCCTTCTTTGGTACAATGAAGAGATTTGAATAAAACCCCATCCCCTGTTCCGGAACTGGAACTGGCATAATTACTCCAGTCAACTCTAGATCTGAAACACATTTCAGAAATGCTTGAGCTTTTACTGGATTTACTGGGACACGGGAAAGAAAAAATCTCTTTGCAGGAGGTCTCAACTTGAAACCAATTCTGTACCCTTCTGAAACAATGCTCTGAATCCAAAGATTGTGAACAGAATTGATCCAAATTTCCTTGAAAAAACGTAACCTGCCCCCTACCAGCTGAGCTGGAATGAGGGCCGCACCTTCATGTGGACTTAGAAGCAGGCTTTGCCTTTCTAGCTGGCTTGGATTTATTCCAGACTGGAGATGGTCTCCAAACTGAAACTGCTCCTGAGGATGAAGGATCAGGCTTTTGTTCTTTGTTGAAACGAAAGGAACGAAAACGATTATTAGCCCTGTTTTTACCTTTAGATTTTTTATCCTGTGGTAAAAAAGTTCCTTTCCCACCAGTAACAGTTGAAATAATGGAATCCAACTGAGAACCAAATAATTTGTTACCCTGGAAAGAAATGGAAAGTAAAGTTGATTTAGAAGCCATATCAGCATTCCAAGTTTTAAGCCATAAAGCTCTTCTAGCTAAAATAGCTAGAGACATAAACCTGACATCGACTCTGATAATATCAAAAATGGCATCACAGATAAAATTATTAGCATGCTGAAGAAGAATAATAATATCATGAGAATCACGATGTGTTACTTGTTGCGCTAAAGTTTCCAACCAAAAAGTTGAAGCTGCAGCAACATCAGCCAAAGATATAGCAGGTCTAAGAAGATTACCTGAACACAGATAAGCTTTTCTTAGAAAGGACTCAATTTTCCTATCTAGAGGATCCTTAAACGAAGTACCATCTGACGTAGGAATAGTAGTACGTTTAGCAAGGGTAGAAATAGCCCCATCAACTTTAGGGATCTTGTCCCAAAATTCTAATCTGTCAGACGGCACAGGATATAATTGCTTAAAACGTTTAGGAGTAAATGAATTACCCAAATTATCCCATTCTTTGGAAATTACTGCAGAAATAGCATTAGGAACAGGAAAAACTTCTGGAATAACCACAGGAGCTTTAAATACCTTATCTAAACGTTTAGAATTAGTATCAAGAGGACCAGAATCCTCTATTTCTAAAGCAATTAGTACTTCTTTAAGTAAAGAACGAATAAATTCCATTTTAAATAAATATGAAGATTTATCAGCATCAACCTCTGAGACAGAATCCTCTGAACCAGAGGAATCATCAGAATCAGAATGATGATGTTCATTTAAAAATTCATCTGTAGGGAGAGAAGTTTTAAAAGATTTTTTACGTTTACTAGAAGGAGAAATAACAGACATAGCCTTCTTTATGGATTCAGAAACAAAATCTCTTATATTATCAGGAACATTCTGCACCTTAGATGTTGAAGGAACTGCAACAGGCAATGGTACTTTACTAAAGGAAATATTATCTGCTTTAACAAGTTTGTCATGACAATCAATACAAACAACAGCTGGAGGAATAGCTACCAAAAGTTTACAGCAGATACACTTAGCTTTGGTAGATTCAGCACTTGACAGCGATTTTCCTGTAGTATCTTCTGACTCAGATGCAACGTGAGACATCTTGCAATATGTAAGAGAAAAAACAACATATATATAAAGCAAAATTGATCAAATTCCTTAAATGACAGTTTCAGGAATGGGAAAAAATGCCAAAGAACAAGCTTCTAGCAACCAGAAGCAATAAAAAATGAGACTTAAATAATGTGGAGACAAAAGTGACGCCCATATTTTTTCGCGCCAAATAAGACGCCCACATTATTTGGCGCCTAAATGCTTTTTGGCGCCAAAAATGACGCCACATCCGGAACGCCGAAATTTTTGGCGCAAAATAACGTAAAAAAATGACGCAACTTCCGGCGACACGTATGACGCCGGAAACGGAAATAGAATTTTTGCGCCAAAAAAGTCCGCGCCAAGAATGACGCAATAAAATGAAGCATTTTCAGCCCCCGCGAGCCTAACAGCCCACAGGGAAAAAGTCAAATTTTAAGGTAAGAAAAATGTTAAATTAAAATGCATTATCCCAAATATGAAACTGACTGTCTGAAAATAAGGAAAGTTGAACATTCTGAGTCAAGGCAAATAAATGTTTGAATACATATATTTAGAACTTTATATAAAAGTGCCCAACCATAGCTTAGAGTGTCACAGAAAATAAGACTTACTTACCCCAGGACACTCATCTACATATAGCAGATAGCCAAACCAGTACTGAAACGAGAATCAGCAGAGGTAATGGTATATATAAGAGTATATCGTCGATCTGAAAAGGGAGGTAAGAGATGAATCTCTACGACCGATAACAGAGAACCTATGAAATAGACCCCGTAGAAGGAGATCATTGAATTCAAATAGGCAATACTCTCTTCACATCCCTCTGACATTCACTGCACGCTGAGAGGAAAACCGGGCTCCAACTTGCTGCGGAGCGCATATCAACGTAGAATCTAGCACAAACTTACTTCACCACCTCCATAGGAGGCAAAGTTTGTAAAACTGAATTGTGGGTGTGGTGAGGGGTGTATTTATAGACATTTTGAGGTTTGGGAAACTTTGCCCCTCCTGGTAGGAATGTATATCCCATACGTCACTAGCTCATGGACTCTTGCTAATTACATGAAAGAAATTTGGGTTCAGTGTCCCTTTAAACTTTCAATAGTGATTTAGCAAGTCCTTAAAATATATGCTTATATTGTTCTCGGCAGCCCCAAGACAGCTGTTAGCAGATTATATTATAAATACATTTTCACCTGTGTAATATCTATATAAACTAGGGTGCTTTGTGGTGTCCTGCTATACAGATGCTTAATGGTTAATAATGTAACCCTTACTTGCTTATTTTGGTACTTGCTGTAACGTTATTATGCCAATTATGTGCTTGAGAGTAAGGGAGATGATGAGGAGCTGGATGATTTAACCTGCATTAAAGGGCTATAACAGTGCATAAAGCAAATGCTCTAATATGTTAGATCAACTTTATTATTGCACTATTACTTGCATATACCCATGTGTTTAATCTCTGCAAAGTGATTAAACACATAATTAAAGTCATTCTCAGAGAAGCAATGAACTGCAGGAAGCAAGCTTTACATATCTGGTGAGCCTATGACAAAATAAAAAGGTGTGCAGCTATCTCCCAGTAGGGCATTGTTGCTGCTGAGGATTGGTACATATCCTGTTTAACAAATTTACCCAAGAGAACTAAGTAGTAGTGAATTAAAAAATGGCATGCTCTGTCTAAATCAAGAAAGCTTAATATAATGTTTCCAGTCCCTTTAAGCAATCAGTATGGGTACATTATACTACTAGAATTTAAGGTGCTTGTTTTGGGGGACAACCTGAGCAGACAGAGCTATGCATACTGTAAAAGGGTGTGGCTCTGCTGCAAAGTGTCCCTGGGAAAAAAATTATTTTTTAAAATGTTGCCAACTATGGTAACCTAGGTTTTCAAATGCAAATCAAATAGGTAGTTTAGGCAAATTGCATCACTTTGAAAGTCATGGTTCCATTTTTTTTTTTTTTATTATTATTTTTTTGTTCCTAGAGAAAATAGCACAAACACTATTTATTTATTTTTACTCACAAGCAAGAGGTGTTTAACTTCCATTTAAGAAACAAAATATAGCATGGGTTAAACCTGTAAAGCATTGGAAGTAGGGTTCCATATAGACTATTCCCCATTGAGAGTGCAACTACACACAACTGTATACACAAAGATAATTTTTCAATATAAAATGGTTTTGCATGCATCTTTAC
>NC_069504.1:655324922-655332422 GCF_027579735.1 Bombina bombina
GTACTACTACGGTAGACATTTTTTTCCGTACATTTTTAGTAAGCACTTGCTGAAATAAAATTACCATTTTATTGCCTGGTCTCTCCCTATTAGGCTTTTGTCTGAATTTGCAAAGCTAATAATCTTTGAATTATGAAAAAGCCATTAAAAAAACGTTAGAACAAAAATTAAATATTTTAAAAAGCCTTCAGCAATATTTAGTAGGCAAACAGAATTTCACCTAAACAGAAAAAAATGACTAACTCTCTTATGGGCTTCAGTGTTAATTTACCAAGAGCAAAGAGCATAAAATGAGATCAGGAATAAATTCTAATATGCAACCTCCTGTGCCAGATACATAAACTCTTAATATATGTGGATGGCAGCAACACTTTTTTATTAAAATGAATGAATGACTGGATGAATGGCTGAATGCTGGTGATAAAACACAAATAGTGTAAATAATCAGTGCAGCTGAACAATATGATGATATTTTGTCAGAATCTATGGGTAGTTAAAGAAAAGCCTCTATTGTAAATAAAAGGAAAAAAAATAGACATATGAAGCTCACTTTTTCTTTCAGATAGGGTATATATATATATACTTAAAGTGAAGGTCAATTTTCATGTGAAAGTGCCCAGTTTTTAAAAAAAGATATTAAAAACAGGGGCACTTTCATTCATGAAAATTGACATTGCACCGGATTTAAAAAAATAAATACTTACCTTTTTCTTCTGAAACGATGCCCGTCTGCTTCTTCCTGGTTAACTTACCCAGCAATGACGAAACCGGCTTCCTCCAATCACGGCGTTGCCTCAGGCATTGATTCCCCCAAGGGGGAAGCCATGATTGGAGGATGCCGGATTCGTCATTGCCGACGTATGAAGAGGCTTGCAACAGGCTGGTGAAGCGCTGGAGCGGCTTCAAGAAGAAAAGGTAAGTATATTTTAAGAAAACGGGTGAAATGTAAACTTCCATGAATGAAAGTGCCGCTGTTTTTAATAGGGTTTTTAAAAACCGGGCACTCATTATTGAAAGTCTACCTTCACTTTAAACTAAACAATTGCCCAATTGTTATCAGATTTGCTTAAAGGAATAGTCTAGTCAAAATTAAACTTTCATGATTCAGATAGAGCTAGCAATTTTAAGCAACTTTCTAATTTACTCCTATTATCAACTTTTCTTCATTCTCTTGGTATCTTTCTTTGAAAAAGAAAGAATGTAAACATAGGAGCCGGCCCATTGTTGGTTTATCATCTGGGTAGCACTTTCTGATTGGTGTCTAAATGTAGCCACCAATCAGCAAGCGCTACTCATGTGTTGAACCAAAAATGGGCTGGCTCCTAAGCTTACATTCATATAAAGATTCAAATTGCATGCTCTGAATCATAAAAGTTTAACTTTGACTAGACTATTAATTTAATTATCTTTGTAGTTTTTTTTTTTTTTTTTTTTTTTTTTAATGTAGATCAATAAACTTTCAGATAAATATGACAAATATATAAAAAGACCACACCATATAAAGTGGGCTCAGCAAATTTATTTAAAACTTGAGGCCACCTAAGTAGTGTACTAAGAAGTTTTTATCAGTCCAGTGCCACCGTTTTTTACGCTATTTTGGTATCACATATACAGCGCTGCATATAAATGCGGACCCTTAAATTTCACCCATCGGCCACAATTTTTACTCCCATAAGCTAACATAGAACCGTGTCAAAAATTGGTATCACATATTTAACACAAGGACTTAAGCAGCGCAAATGGATATTTTACTCAATTTTCACCTCGCCACACATAGGCAGGTGCAGCAAGCCTTATGCGGTGTATGTGAGCACCATAACTCCCGTTACTGCCTGAAAATATTAACACCTAGCGCACACGCAATATCTACCTGTCAACCGCAATCCCCCACCGCAATAACTAATCCGCCATTAACCCACATCGGAAATAATAATAAAAGTATTAACCCCTAAACCGACAACCCCCCACAACGCAATATGCCTAATAAAACTATTAACCCGTAATCCGCCATTCACACACTTAGCAAACTACATATTAAAACTATTAACCCCTAATCCGCCAAACCCACAAAACGTAATAATCCTAATATATTAACCTCTAAACCGCCAAACCCAGAACACAATAATGCTCATACATCTATTAACCCCTACACCGCCAAACCCCACAACGCAAATAACTAATCACTAAGCCCTCTAACCTAACGCCCCCTAAATTAACCCCATTACATACATTAAAATACTAAATTGCAATTAAAATAAAAAACCTAACATTACTTTAAAAATAAAAAGTTTAAAATAAGCTACAATTACAGAAAATAAAAAACCAAATTATCAAAAATAAAAATTATACCTAATCCCTATGAAAATAAAAAAGCCCCCCAAAAAAATAAAAACACCCCCTAATCTAATACTAAACTACAAGTAGCCCTTAAAATTGCCTTTTGTAGGGCATTCCCTTAAGTTAAACAGTTCTTTTCCTTAAAAAAAAAAAAGGCCCCCCTCTAACAGTAAAACCCAACCCCCCAAAATAAAAAACCTAACACTAAAAAAATGTTAAACTACCCCGTTGCCCCTAAAGGGGCATTTGTATGGGCATTGCCCTTAAAGGGGCATTCAGCTCTTTTACTGCCCTTAAAAAGGGCATTCAGCTCTTTTAAAGGGACAGTCAACACCAGAATTGTTGTTGTTTAAAAAGATAGATAATCCATTTATTACCCATTCCCCAATTTTGCAAAACCAACACTGTTATATTAATACACTTTGTGACTGTGACTAACTTGTATATAAGCATCTTCTGACTGCCCCTAATTAGAAAGGTATAGAAAGGGTGAGTTTAGCACCCTTTTTTCTTACTAAATGATAACTGAAACCACATTTTATTTTTAGTGATAGTAAATCCTAGCGTTTTTTTTAAACGCTCAGATTTACCCTCATTTTCACATGAGCATGAAATCTGTACAGCCTTATTTGGATTGAAGCTGCCCACTTAGATACATTATCCCAGAGAGAATAACTTGTAACCATCAAAGAAGAGGTTCTTCATTGTTGCACTCTGCAGACAAAACGGATAAACTTCCTGCATTCAAGGCAGATTTGAAATGAATCTATCAGAAACAAAGTAACTGAAGAACATGTACAGAATAAAAACAGAATTTATGTTTACCTGATAAATTACTTTCTCCAACGGTGTGTCCGGTCCACGGCGTCATCCTTACTTGTGGGATATTCTCTTCCCCAACAGGAAATGGCAAAGAGCCCAGCAAAGCTGGTCACATGATCCCTCCTAGGCTCCGCCTACCCCAGTCATTCGACCGACGTTAAGGAGGAATATTTGCATAGGAGAAACCATATGGTACCGTGGTGACTGTAGTTAAAGAAAATAAATTATCAGATCTGATTAAAAAACCAGGGCGGGCCGTGGACCGGACACACCGTTGGAGAAAGTAATTTATCAGGTAAACATAAATTCTGTTTTCTCCAACATAGGTGTGTCCGGTCCACGGCGTCATCCTTACTTGTGGGAACCAATACCAAAGCTTTAGGACACGGATGAAGGGAGGGAGCAAATCAGGTCACCTAAATGGAAGGCACCACGGCTTGCAAAACCTTTCTCCCAAAAATAGCCTCAGAAGAAGCAAAAGTATCAAACTTGTAAAATTTGGTAAAAGTGTGCAGTGAAGACCAAGTCGCTGCCCTACATATCTGATCAACAGAAGCCTCGTTCTTGAAGGCCCATGTGGAAGCCACAGCCCTAGTGGAATGAGCTGTGATTCTTTCGGGAGGCTGCCGTCCGGCAGTCTCGTAAGCCAATCTGATGATGCTTTTAATCCAAAAAGAGAGAGAGAGGTAGAAGTTGCTTTTTGACCTCTCCTTTTACCGGAATAAACAACAAACAAGGAAGATGTTTGTCTAAAATCCTTTGTAGCATCTAAATAGAATTTTAGAGCGCGAACAACATCCAAATTGTGCAACAAACGTTCCTTCTTTGAAACTGGTTTCGGACACAGAGAAGGTACGATAATCTCCTGGTTAATGTTTTTGTTAGAAACAACTTTTGGAAGAAAACCAGGTTTAGTACGTAAAACCACCTTATCTGCATGGAACACCAGATAAGGAGGAGAACACTGCAGAGCAGATAATTCTGAAACTCTTCTGGCAGAAGAAATTGCAACTAAAAACAAAACTTTCCAAGATAATAATTTAATATCAACGGAATGCAAGGGTTCAAACGGAACCCCCTGAAGAACTGAAAGAACTAAATTGAGACTCCAAGGAGGAGTCAAAGGTTTGTAAACAGGCTTAATTCTAACCAGAGCCTGAACAAAAGCTTGAACATCTGGCACAGCAGCCAGTTTTTTGTGAAGTAACACCGACAAGGCAGAAATCTGTCCCTTCAGGGAACTTGCAGATAATCCTTTTTCCAATCCTTCTTGAAGGAAGGATAGAATCCTAGGAATCTTAACCTTGTCCCAAGGGAATCCTTTAGATTCACACCAACAGATATATTTTTTCCAAATTTTGTGGTAAATCTTTCTAGTTACAGGCTTTCTGGCCTGAACAAGAGTATCGATAACAGAATCTGAGAACCCTCGCTTCGATAAAATCAAGCGTTCAATCTCCAAGCAGTCAGCTGGAGTGAAACCAGATTCGGATGTTCGAACGGACCCTGAACAAGAAGGTCTCGTCTCAAAGGTAGCTTCCAAGGTGGAGCCGATGACATATTCACCAGATCTGCATACCAAGTCCTGCGTGGCCACGCAGGAGCTATCAAGATCACCGACGCCCTCTCCTGATTGATCCTGGCTACCAGCCTGGGGATGAGAGGAAAAGGCGGGAACACATAAGCTAGTTTGAAGGTCCAAGGTGCTACTAGTGCATCCACTAGAGCCGCCTTGGGATCCCTGGATCTGGACCCGTAGCAAGGAACTTTGAAGTTCTGACGAGAGGCCATCAGATCCATGTCTGGAATGCCCCACAGCTGAGTGACTTGGGCAAAGATTTCCGGATGGAGTTCCCACTCCCCCGGATGCAATGTCTGACGACTCAGAAAATCCGCTTCCCAATTTTCCACTCCTGGGATGTGGATAGCAGACAGGTGGCAGGAGTGAGACTCCGCCCATAGAATGATTTTGGTCACTTCTTCCATCGCTAGGGAACTCCTTGTTCCCCCCTGATGGTTGATGTACGCAACAGTTGTCATGTTGAATGATTGAAACCGTATGAACTTGGCCCTCGCTAGCTGAGGCCAAGCCTTGAGAGCATTGAATATCGCTCTCAGTTCCAGAATATTTATCGGTAGAAGAGATTCTTCCCGAGACCAAAGACCCTGAGCTTTCAGGGATCCCCAGACCGCGCCCCAGCCCATCAGACTGGCGTCGGTCGTGACAATGACCCACTCTGGTCTGCGGAATGTCATCCCTTGTGACAGGTTGTCCAGGGACAGCCACCAACGGAGTGAGTCTCTGGTCCTCTGATTTACTTGTATCTTCGGAGACAAGTCTGTATAGTCCCCATTCCACTGACTGAGCATGCACAGTTGTAATGGTCTTAGATGAATGCGCGCAAAAGGAACTATGTCCATTGCCGCTACCATCAACCCGATCACTTCCATGCACTGAGCTATGGAAGGAAGAGGAACGGAATGAAGTATCCGACAAGAGTCTAGAAGTTTTGTTTTTCTGGCCTCTGTTAGAAAAATCCTCATTTCTAAGGAGTCTATAATTGTTCCCAAGAAGGGAACCCTTGTTGACGGGGATAGAGAACTCTTTTCCACGTTCACTTTCCATCCGTGAGATCTGAGAAAGGCCAGGACGATGTCCGTGTGAGCCTTTGCTTGAGGAAGGGACGACGCTTGAATCAGAATGTCGTCCAAGTAAGGTACTACAGCAATGCCCCTTGGTCTTAGCACAGCTAGAAGGGACCCTAGTACCTTTGTGAAAATCCTTGGAGCAGTGGCTAATCCGAAAGGAAGCGCCACGAACTGGTAATGTTTGTCCAGGAATGCGAACCTTAGGAACCGATGATGTTCCTTGTGGATAGGAATATGTAGATACGCATCCTTTAAATCCACCGTGGTCATGAATTGACCTTCCTGGATGGAAGGAAGAATAGTTCGAATGGTTTCCATCTTGAACGATGGAACCTTGAGAAACTTGTTTAAGATCTTGAGATCTAAGATTGGTCTGAACGTTCCCTCTTTTTTGGGAACTATGAACAGATTGGAGTAGAACCCCATCCCTTGTTCTCTTAATGGAACAGGATGAATCACTCCCATTTTTAACAGGTCTTCTACACAATGTAAGAATGCCTGTCTTTTTATGTGGTCTGAAGACAACTGAGACCTGTGGAACCTCCCCCTTGGGGGAAGTCCCTTGAATTCCAGAAGATAACCTTGGGAGACTATTTCTAGCGCCCAAGGATCCAGAACATCTCTTGCCCAAGCCTGAGCGAAGAGAGAGAGTCTGCCCCCCACCAGATCCGGTCCCGGATCGGGGGCCAACATTTCATGCAGTCTTGGTAGCAGTGGCAGGTTTATTGGCCTGCTTTCCCTTGTTCCAGCCTTGCATTGGTCTCCAAGCTGGCTTGGCTTGAGAAGTATTACCCTCTTGCTTAGAGGACGTAGCACCTTGGGCTGGTCCGTTTCTACGAAAGGGACGAAAATTAGGTTTATTTTTTGCCTTGAAAGGCCGATCCTGAGGAAGGGCATGGCCCTTACCCCCAGTGATATCAGAGATAATCTCTTTCAAGTCAGGGCCAAACAGCGTTTTCCCCTTGAAAGGAATGTTAAGTAGCTTGTTCTTGGAAGACGCATCAGCCGACCAAGATTTCAACCAAAGCGCTCTGCGCGCCACAATAGCAAACCCAGAATTCTTAGCCGCTAACCTAGCCAATTGCAAAGTGGCGTCGAGGGTGAAAGAATTAGCCAATTTGAGAGCATTGATTCTGTCCATAATCTCCTCATAAGGAGGAGAATCACTATCGACCGCCTTTATCAGTTCATCGAACCAGAAACATGCGGCTGTAGCGACAGGGACAATGCATGAAATTGGTTGTAGAAGGTAACCCTGCTGAACAAACATCTTTTTAAGCAAACCTTCTAATTTTTTATCCATAGGATCTTTGAAAGCACAACTATCCTCTATGGGTATAGTGGTGCGTTTGTTTAAAGTGGAAACCGCTCCCTCGACCTTGGGGACTGTCTGCCATAAGTCCTTTCTGGGGTCGACCATAGGAAACAATTTTTTAATATGGGGGGAGGGACGAAAGGAATACCGGGCCTCTCCCATTCTTTATTAACAATGTCCGCCACCCGCTTGGGTATAGGAAAAGCTTCTGGGAGCCCCGGCACCTCTAGGAACTTGTCCATTTTACATAGTTTCTCTGGGATGACCAACTTGTCACAATCATCCAGAGTGGATAATACCTCCTTAAGCAGAATGCGGAGATGTTCCAACTTAAATTTAAATGCAATCACATCAGGTTCAGCCTGTTGAGAAATGTT
>NC_069504.1:655337422-655382422 GCF_027579735.1 Bombina bombina
TGACTGTAGTTTAATTAAAATTTAGACCTGCCTTAAAAGGACAGGGCAGGCCGTGGACTGGATACACTACAAGAGAAATAAATTTATAAGGTTACGCCAACCTCTACATGGGGTGGTGGGAGCAGTCCCACATCTATGGAGATAGAAATGAATACAAACAACACATCACTTTTTACAAGAGGTTCATAGATGACCTCATTCTAATCTGGCAAGGTGATACAAATCTGATCCCCAGATTCATTCAGTATCTGAACAGTAACAACATAGGCCTCAGTTTCACCTTTGAAACTGACCTTAACACAATTAATTACTTGGATGTTAATCTAAAAGGTAATATTTCAGAAACCAAAGGTTTCATTTCCACGAGTGTCTTTCGCAAACCCACAGCGAAAAACACAATCTTACATGCCAAGAGCAATCATCCTAATAGAGTCTTTAAAGCCATTGCCAAGGGCCAATATGTTAGAACTCTTAGGAATTGCTCAGATAAAAATATGTTTGAAACACAGGCCAATGAACTAACCAACAGATTAGTTTCTAGAGGCTATCCTAAGAAAATGTTACTGGGTATCAAGAAAGAAGTAAGCAGAAAGGATAGAAATGATTTACTTGACAAAAACAAGGATGATAAGTCAATTCAAAATCAATCCAAAGATAACATTACCTTTCTGACCACATACAGTGACCAATACTTAGATATCTGCAATATAATTTCTAAGCATTTTCCCCTGCTCTCAGCAGATGAGGGCTTAGCTGATTTGTCCAGGAAAGGCTGTCGCTTTGCTTTCAGAAGAGGAATTACCATAGGCAACAGGGTAGCACCGACAATGCTTAAAGCCAAAACTGGTAGTTCATCCAGCTCCTGGCTGGTTACCAAAGGAGTCTATAGATGCCATTACACAGACTGTATAGCTTGTAACTATCTTACCGTAGGAAATGGCTTCAGGAGTACAGTAACATGTGAATCTTTTGAACATGAAAGATGTTTCAATTGCAGGGCTACTTATGTTATTTACCTTTTGACGTGCACTACTTGCAATTTGCAATATGTAGGTATGACCTCAAGAGAGGTCAGAGCCAGAGTGCGTGAGCATGTAAATAACATAAAACTTGGAACCCTTACTGCTCCTCTGATCACACACTTTCTGTGGTCTCGTAACAAGAGTCCAGCCACATTGAGCTGGACTATAATTAAATATGTCCCACGACCCCAGAGAGGAGGAAATAGGGATCTTTTGTTGGCCAGAGAAGAGGTCTTCTGGATTCTAAAGCTAAAGACCAGAAGACCATTAGGTCTTAACAGTGAATTTGACCTAATTAATTTCTGGCTTTAACCTACGGTGGAGAGTTGGTCCTAGTGATCAATACCCACTGGCCTATGTTCCTCTGTGCTTAACATATATGTATATGTGTGCACCTAAAAGAATGCACATGTATGTATAATGTACTTATTTAGTAATATTTCTTTTTGTGATTTGGGATAATTATGCCAAGTCAAAGTCTGTTCAAGCATGATAAAGAACATATATATATATGTATCTCTATTCTGATACTAAATATAATATTATAATTTAAGGAATGAACATATGTTTCTATATATAAAAGAATACAATGAAATATACGTTAAACAAAAATTAATTGAACATTAATAGGAAAACAAAAATCCTTCAAAAGCTAATCAGACCCATTTGAAAGCAAACAAACACATACTATTCAAAGGAATATTGTTAAATTACAATTATAAACATTATTTAATCCCATTACTGTCAAAATCCACATTCTATCAATCAAACAATATTCAACTCAAAAGTCTCTATCTATTACATTGCCACACATTAGGTATTGATATTTAACAGATGAGGAGCATTGTTATTATCTAACATTGGAGGTGTGTTTAACTTTTAACCAATGAGGTGAAAGAGTGCCCTTTTTAAACTTGAGGATGATGGCCACTAATTATGCTATGACTACGACGGGGGATGCCGAAACGCGTCAGCTTTAGTGACCACCATCCATGCTAACTCGTTGTTTGCTGTGCCGCAATGACTAAATTGCTGGGGCTGCTATGCATTACTTTTGCTTTTCTTTTTACCTGCCAATAAAAACTGTGTGCTCTTAAAAACTTCAAGAAGTGCCGGATTCCTTTGTTTCCTTGTCTCTAAGTTCCATAAGCCTACCGGGACATCTGGCCTACACTCCGGAATTTGACACCTCTCGCCTATCGTACAGATCTCCAGAGACGGAACCACTCAGTGACGTCAGACGCCGCGGAAAGCCAGGACGCACTCGCATACTCACACGCAGAGAGGTTTCCAGTGAGTTCGAACAGGTGAACAATCGGTCATGACCGGAGACACCGCAGTGGACGAGTGAGACTTGTTCCCCCAGGACCGAACACTGAAGTATCCAATTTGTGAGTACGATATGAATATGAGCTTGAATGAATTCGTGAACTGTTTGCCTAGTCCTGTAGTTTACCCGCCTTCTATTGACTGAGTGAGTACGAACCTAAAAGGTGTCATCCCTTGTATCTCATATGAACAGGAGAATCTCACTGTATTTAAGCATAAATTATGTTTTCTCTTGTTAAGTGTATCCAGTCCACGGATCATCCATTACTTGTGGGATACCAATACCAAAGCTAAAGTACACGGATGATGGGAGGGACAAGGCAGGATTAAGCGGAAGGAAGAACCTTTCTCCCAAACACAGCCTCCGAAGAAGCAAAAAGTATCAAATTTGTAAAATTATGAAAAAGTGTGAAGCAAAGACCAAGTCGCAGCCTTGCAAATCTGTTCAACAGAGGACTCATTTTTGAAGGCCCAGGTGGAAGCCACAGCTCTAGTAGAATGAGCTGTAATCCTTTCAGGGGGCTGCTGTCCAGCAGTCTCATAGGCTAGGCTTATTACGCTCTGAAGCCAAAAGGAAAGAGGTTGCCGAAGCTTTTTGACCTCTCCTCTGTCCAGAATAAACGACAAACAGGGAAGATGTTTGACGAAAATCCTTAGTAGCTTGTAAGTAAAACTTCAAGGCACGGACTACGTCCAGATTATGTAAAAGACGTTCCTTCTTTGAAGAAGGATTAGGGCACAACGATGGAACAACAATCTCTTGATTGATATTCTTGTTAGAAACCCCCTTAAGTAAAAACCCAGGAACTACCTTATCTGCATGAAAAATCAGATAAGGAGAATCACATTGTAAGGCAGATAGCTCAGAGGCTCTCTGAGCCGAGGAAATAGCCATCAAAAACAGAACTTTCCAAGATAAAAGTTTAATATCAATGGAATGAAGGGGTTCAAACGGAACTCCTTGAAGAACCTTAAGAACCAAGTTTAAGCTCCACGGGGGAGCAACAGGTTTAAACACAGGCTTAATTCTAACCAAAGCCTGGCAAAATGCCTGGACGTCTGGAACCTCTGCCAGACGCTTGTGCAAAAGAATAGACAGAGCAGAAATCTGTCCCTTTAAGGAACTAGCTGATAATCCTTTGTCCAAGCCCTCTTGGAGAAAAGACAATATTCTAGGAATCCTAACCTTACTCAATGAGTATTTCTTGGATTCACACCAATAAAGATATTTACTCCATATCTTGTGGTAGATTTTCCTGGTAAAAGGCTTTCGTGCCTGTATTAACCCCTTAAAGACCACAATGTACCCTGTATGTCACTTGTCGTTAAGGGATTTTTCAGGACAAAATAGCACAAGTCTAGCAAGAACACGCTATTAATGCCCTCCCTCCAGCAGGCTTTGTGGAATAGAGCAGTCTCAACGCTGGTGGCAAGACCGCGCTATAAAACAATCAAGTCCCAAAAAAAGGCCAGTGACATACAGGGTACGTTGCTGGTCCTTAAGGGGTTAAAGTATCAATGACTGACTCGGAGAAGCCACGCTTTGATAGAATCAAGCATTCAATCTCCATGCAGTCAGTCTCAGAGAAATTAGATTTGGATGATTGAAAGGACCTTGTATCAGAAGGTCCTGTCTTAGAGGCAGAGTCCATGGTGGAAAGGATGACATGTCCACTAGGTCTGCATACCAAGTCCTGCGTGGCCACGCAGGTGCTATCAGACTCACCGATGCTCTCTCCTGTTTGATTTTGGCAATCAGTCGAGGGAGCAGAGGAAACGGTGGAAACACATAAGCCAGGTTGAAGAACCAAGGCGCTGCTAGCGCATCTATCAGCGTCGCTTCTGGGTCCCTGGACCTGGATCTGTAACAAGGAATCTTGGCGTTCTGGCGAGACGCCATGA
Organism: Bombina bombina; assembly: GCF_027579735.1. Lineage (NCBI taxonomy): Eukaryota > Metazoa > Chordata > Amphibia > Anura > Bombinatoridae > Bombina > Bombina bombina. The sequence goes on from NC_069504.1 coordinate 655,341,676, forward strand.
GATCCAACTCTGGTTTGCCCCAACGATGAATCAACTGAGCAAACACCTCCGGATGGAGTTCCCACTCCCCCGGATGGAAAGTCTGACAACTTAGAAAATCCGCCTCCCAGTTCTCCACGCCTGGGATATGGATTGCTGACAGGTGGCAAGAGTGGTACTCTGCCCAGCGAATTATTTGAGACTTCTAACATCGCTAGGGATCTCCTGGTTCCCCCTTGATGGTTGATGTAAGCCACAGTCGTGATGTTGTCCGACTGAAATCTGATGAACCTCAGTGTTGCTAACTGAGGCCAAGCCAGAAGAGCATTGAATATTGCTCTTAACTCCAGAATATTTATTGGAAGGAGTTTCTCCTCCTGAGTCCACGATCCCTGTGCCTTCAGGGAATTCCACACTGCACCCCAACCTATAAGGCTGGCATCTGTTGTTACAATTGTCCAATCTGGCCTGCGAAATGTCATACCCTTGGACAGGTGTACCCGAGACAACCACCAGAGAAGAGAATCTTTGGTCTCTTGATCCAGATTTAGCAGAGGGGACAAATCTGTGTAATCCCCATTCCACTGACTCAGCATGCATAATTGCAGCGGTCTGAGATGAAGGCGCGCAAATGGCACTATGTCCATTGCCGCTACCATTAAGCCGATTACCTCCATACACTGAGCTACCAAAGGGCGCGGAATGGAGTGAAGAACACGGCAAGCATTTAGAAGTTTTGATAACCTGGACTCCGTCAGGTAAATTTTCATTTCTACAGAATCTATAAGAGTCCCTAAGAAGGAGACTCTTGTGAGTGGGCATAGAGAACTCTTTTCCTCGTTCACTTTCCACCCGTGTGACCTCAGAAATGCGAGAACTATCTCTGTATGAGACTTGGCAACTTGAAAGCTTGACGCCTGTATCAGGATGTCGTCTAGATACGGAGGCACCGCTATGCCTCGCGGTCTTAGAACCGCCAGAAGTGAGCCCAGAACCTTTGTAAAGATTCTCGGGGCTGTAGCCAACCCGAAGGGAAGAGCTACAAATTGGTAATGCCTGTCTAGAAAGGCAAACCTTAGAAACCGATGATGATCTTTGTGAATCGGTATGTGAAGGTAGGCATCCTTTAAGTCCACTGTGGTCATGTACTGACCTTCTTGGATCATGGGTAGGATGGTCCGAATAGTTTCCATTTTGAAAGATGGAACTCTGAGGAATTTGTTTAAGATCTTTAGATCCAAAATTGGTCTGAAGGTTCCCTCTTTTTTGAGCAGCTAATACCTCCCCAAGCAACACACGGAGGTTCTTAAGCTTAAATTTAAAATTAAAAATCTCTGAATCAGGTTTCCCAGAATCAGAGATGTCACCCACAGACTGAAGCTCTCCGTCCTCATGATCTGCATATTGTGACGCAGTATCAGACATGGCCCTTACAGCATCTGCGCGCTCTGTATTTCTCCTAACCCCAGAGCAATCGCGCTTGCCTCTTAATTCAGGCAACCTGGATAATACCTCTGACAGGGTATTATTCATGATTGCAGCCATGTCCTGCAAGCTAATCGATATGGGCGTCCCTGATGTAATAGGCGCCATATTAGCGTGCATCCCCTGAGCGGGAGGCGAAGGGTCTGACACGTGGGGAGAGTTAGTCGGCATAACTTCCCCCTCGTCAGAATCTTCTGGTGATATTTCTTTTATAGTTAAAGACTGATCTTTACTGTTTAAGGTGAAATCAATACATTTAGTACACATTCTCCTATGGGGCTCCACCATGGCTTTCAAACATAATTAACAAGTAGTTTCCTCTGTGTCAGACATGTTTAAACAGACTAGCAATGAGACTAGCAAGCTTGGAAACCACTTTAAACATGTTTACAAGCCCCTTTAAGAAACACAACTTTTGTCAAAATTTGAAATAACAATGAAAAAAGGCAGTTACACTAACGAAATTTTTACAGTGTATGTAACAAGTTAGCAGAGCATTGCACCCACTTGCAAATGGATGATTAACCCCTTAATACCCAAAACTGAATAATAAAAGACAAAAACGTCTTTTTTTTTTTTTTCAAACAGTCACAACAACTGCCACAGCTCTACTGTGGCTTTTTACCTCCCTCAAAAACGACTTTGAAGCCTTTTGAGCCCTCCAGATATGTCCTGGATCATGCAGGAAGCAGCTGGATGTCTGTGTCTGTAATTTTTGCTGTGCAAAAATACGCTAAAATAGGCCCCTCCCACTCATATTACAACAGTGGAAAGCCTAAGGAAACTGTTTCTAGGCAAAATTCAAGCCAGCCATGTGGAAACAAACTAGGCCCCAATAAGTTTTATCACCAAATACATATAAAAACGATTAAACATGCCAGCAAACGTTTTATATTACATTTTTTATAAGAGTATGTATCTCTATTAATAAGCCTGATACCAGTTGCTATCACTGCATTTAAGGCTTTACTTACATTAGTTCGGTATCAGCAGCATTTTCTAGCAAATTCCATCCCTAGAAAAATATTAACTGCACATACCTTATTGCAGGAAAACCTGCACGCCATTCCCTCTCTGAAGTTACCTCACTCCTCAGAATATGTGAGAACAGCCATGGATCTTAGTTACTTCTGCTAAGATCATAGAAAACACAGGCAGATTTTTCTTCTAAATACTGCCCGAGATAAACAGTACACTCCGGCACCCTTTAAAAATAACAAACTTTTGATTGAAGAATAAACTAAGTATAAAACACCACACTCCTCTTACGACCTCCATCTTGGTTGAGACTTGCAAGAGAATGACTGGATATGACAGTTAGGGGAGGAGCTATATAGCAGCTCTGCTGTGGATGATCCTCTTGCAACTTCTTGTTGGGAAGGAGAATATCCCACAAGTAATGGATGATCCGTGGACTGGATACACTTAAAAAGAGAAATGTATTATGACCACCAGCAGTAAATCAATACTGAATCACACTCAAGAAAGAAAAATCCCATATAGAAAAGTTGAAAAATATTTGACACTATATAAATTCTTTTAATTCAAGCAAATGTGGATATTCATAAAACCAGCTCAGATAAAAAAAAAAAACAACAGCACAAACACATCACTTGCACAAAATGTCAACGGATCACTTAATTGATGGCACATTAATTACTGCAGGGATTAGCAAATTCAAGTTAAAAACAAAGAAACAATGCATTTTACATTCGGTTATACTGGAACTACAATTCCCATAATGCTGCACACAATTCACAGTGAGATGCAGGTAGCCACAGGGCACAAAAAGCAGCTACCGGTGCAGCATGGAGATGGGAACATTACAAATCTAAATGCAAGCACACGGTGCCCTGGATCTGACATCTCTGAATTACTGAATATTCAAGTTCAACCTACTAAAATGCAAAGAACATTTTAAATCCTTGAACACGTATTTATTTATTCATATTATTGTGCTGCTCTACAAGGATGTTAGCTTACTAGGCAGTTAACAATAGAAAATAAAATAAATATTTGATTTACTTTATATCTGCCAGAGTATGTTATAAAACATGAAAAGGTTTTTTGGATCTCTTGATCTCTCTCGATCTCGATATTGGAGCCGAACCCGTCTACTACTGTATCAATCTGTATTTTCAAGGCTCTCTTATTATTTGTCCTATTTATATTGTAGAAGTATAAGAGTATAACATATTCTGTGCAATGTCCACTCTATGGAATATGATTCATGCTTTTAAAATAATCAAAAACAAATTGGCAAAAACAAACAGGGAAAGCAAGGCTTCTCAGACCATAAAAAATTACTTTGTTCATCTTCCATCAAAAAATGAACTTCCATTTCTTTACCTTAAAGGGACATTTATCATTTTTATTACCATCTCAAAGTGTTTAAAATTGCATGCTCTACCCGAATCATAGTATCCCTTTAAACAACCTTCTAATTTACTCCTGTTATCAATTTTTCTTCGTTCTCTTGTTATCGTTAATTTAAAAATCAGGAATGAAAGTTTAGGAACCAGCCCAAAAATTGCATGCTCTACCCGAAAAATGAAAGAAAAAAAATTGGATTTAGTATCCCTTTAATCGTATGTATATATAAATTTAAAAAAAAAAACAAAAAAAAAAAACTCTACAATTTATGTTCATTATCAATTTTGTCCCTTTTTTCTGTAATTCTATTCTGAAATCGTTCGCATTTCCGTTCAGAACAGTTATATTCCACACACCCATTGGCTGCACACTCTAGTGACCTATTTATAACTGTCCTTAATTGGCCACAGCAGAGAAAGTAACCTAAGTTACAATATAGCAATTCCCATTGTTTTATAGACATTAAAAAGCCAGTAAACCTAGAAAATAATGTTATATAATTCTGTACATAGTGCAGAATTATATAACATTAGCTTAGCGCCAGATTTCTAAAGTGAAGGGTTAAATAGATATCTTGCAAAGAAAACAGAATGCCGCTCCTGGCTCTACTGAGCGGGTCTGTTTTCTTCTCCTAAGCGCATCTGGGCACGCTGTCTAATCACAACCGGCCCGATCGCGCTATTAAACTCAATGTAGCTCGCTCCCGCTACCAGACCAGAGCGGGAGCGAGCTTCATTGAATTTAATAGCACGATCGGGCGCGCTGTGACTAGACAGCTTGCCCACGATGCGCTTTGGAGAAGAAAACAGACCCGCTCAGTAGAGCCAGGAGCAGCGTTATGTTTTCTTTGCGAGATATCTATTTAACCCTTCACTTTAGAAATCTGGTGCTAAGCTAATGTTATATAATTCTGCACTATGTACAGATTTAAATAACATTATTTGCTAGGTTTACTGGCCATTTAAAACTTAATTTTGTCACTAAACTACTAATTAAACTTTAAAAAAATACACAGAATAATATTTTCTGCATTATTCTATCTAGCATTTATTTAGTATCCCTTTAAATAAAAATGCTATATTAAAATAAAAATTCAAACACTACTTACATCTCTCTCATATGTATATTTCTTGTTTCCTATTGATGTGAATATTACTTACAATATAACAACCAATTTGTTTACCTTTTTATTTAAAGAAAGAAAAAAAAACTGAAAAATGGCTTTAGTATTGAATGTTTCTTGATCACCTAATGAAACAAGTACACGTGAAATGTCTCACATTAATGCGGCTTTAAAGTGAAGTTTTAAAGCTTTAATAATAAACATGAATGTTAATTATGCTTACAGAATTACCATACATTAAAAAGGGGTAATTGACTTGTGTCAAATTGTGTTAATTGTAAATGGCTACTGAATGTGAAACAAAAATAAATAGAAAATCCTTGAGAAGAGAAGGCTAGAATACATTATTCATCTAGTATGCTAAAATGAATAACAATGGAAAACTGATGCATTTAAAACAGGCTAACTATTAGGTCAAGGCTAAAGCTCCTGGAAAAGATTCAATCTAAACATACCAACATCAAAAGAGTTTCAATTAAAGGGACAGTAAACTAAAAAACATTTAAAGGAACATTAAACCCAAAATATTTCTCTCATTATTCAGGTAGAGCATACAATTTCAAACAACATTGCAATTTACTTTTTTCTAATTTGCTTCATTCTTTAGATATCCTTTGTTGGAGAAATAGCAATGCACATGGGTGAGCTAATCACACAAGGTATCTATGTGCAGCCACCAATCAGCAACTACTAAGCCTATTTAGATATGCTTTCCAACAAAGAATAGTAAGAGTATAAAGCACATTAGATAATAGAAATAAATTCAAAAGTTGTTTAAAATTGCATGCTCTTTCTAAATCATGAAAGAAAATATTTGGGTTTCGTGTCCCTTTAACATTACATTCTCTATCTAAATCATGTTTAGGAAAAAAAATCTTTTGTGATACAGACAGAGCACAAAACATTATTAAAAAAAGTTTTCAATTTACTTCTATTGTCAAATTTGCTTAGTTACCATGATATTCTGTGTTGCACAGATACCTAGGTAGGCCTCTGCAGCACTACAGGGAAGGAAATAGTGCTGCCATCTAGCGCTCTTGCAAATGGATAACATTCTTGCAAAACAACTTATGGGGGAGGTCAACCATTGCAGAAGATGGAACAGACACCTTATTAGTTCCTCTTGCGCTTAACCGCAATGGTAAAAGCAGATAAAGCCGCAGACACTGCATAATATATCTGTGCAGCAAAATCTACTGGCAAATACACTCCTCCAGGAGGCTGAGAGGAACCGCAGGGCACTGTATGTGATGCCATTGAGGCTTGGAACGTTTGAGGAGAAAGCTGTGGCATATCCTGAACAGCATTATCCTGAAAGACAATAGGCTCAGAAGGGAGTAATTTATCTTTAAATTTTAGGGTCTTAGCTAAACATGAGGAACAAAAACAATTTATTCTTACCTGATAAATTTATTTATTTCTTGACACGGTGAGTCCACGGATCATCGTAATTACTGTAGGGAATATCACTCCTGACCAGCAGGAGGAGGCAAAGAGCACCACAGCAAAAGCTGTTAAATACCACTCCCCCTACCCACAATCCCCAGTCATTTGACCAAAGGGAAAGGAGAAAGGAAGTAATCTAAGGTGCAGAGGTGCCTGAAGTTTATTGAATATCAAACTGTCTGAAAAACAGGACGGGCCATGGACTCACCGTGTCAAGAAATAAATAAATTTATCAGGTAAAAATAAATTATGTTTTCTTTCTAATGACATGGTGAGTCCACAGATCATCTTAATTACTGTTGGTAACCAATACCCAAGCTAGAGGACACAGATAAGGGAGGGACAAGAGAGTTAACCTAAACGGAAGGCACCACTGCTTGAAGAACCCATCTCCCAAAAGAAGCCTCTACTGAAGCAAAAGTATCAAATTTGTAAAATTTTAAAAAAGTATGCAAAGATGACCAAGTTGCAGCCTTGCAAAGCTGATCTACAGAAGCTTCATTTTTGAAAGCCCAAGAAGATGAAACAGCCCTCATATGCCAAGCGAATAAAACTCCTCAACCAACAAGAAAAAAGTAGTCGTAGCTTTTTTACCCTTACACTTCCCAGAAAAGACAAATAGAGAAGTAGACTGGCAAAAATCCTTAGTCGCCTGAAAATAATATTTCAATGCACGAACCACATCCAGGTTGTGCAACAAACGCTCCTTATGAGAAGGAGGATTAGGACAAAAAAAAAGGAATAACAATCTATTAAATTAATCTTCTTATCAGAAACAACCTTGGGAGGAAAACCCAAGGCAGTACGCAGAACTACCTTATCAGAGTGAAAAATAAGAAAAGGCGATTCATACCGTAAGGCTGAAAGCTCCGAAACTCTTCGAGCCGAAGAAATAGCCACCAGAAACAAAACCTTCCAAGATAACATCTTAATATCCAAAGAATGCATAGGTTCAAACGGAGCCTGTTGAAGGACTCTAAGAACCAAATTGAGACTCCAAGGTGGAGTAGTAGACTTAAACACAGGCCGCATTCTAGCCAAGGCCTGACAAAAAGAATAAACATCTGGCACATCCGCCAGGCGCTTGTGCAATAAAATAGATAAAGCAGAAATTTGACCCTTCAGGGTACAAGCAGATAAATTTTTCTCAAAACCCTCCTGGAGAAAACACAAAATCCTAGGAATCCTAACTCTACTCCACAAGTAGCCTTTGGATTCACACCAATACAAATATTTACGCCAAATCTTATAATAAATCATCCTAGTCACAGGCTTACGAGCCTGAATCATACTCTCAATGACTGACTCAGAAAAACCATGCTTAGAAAGAATCAAGTGTTCAATCTCCAAGCAGTCAGCTTCAGAGAATCGAGATTTGGATTAAGGAAGGGACCCTGCAGAAGCAGGGAAGGGAAGACATCTTCACCAGATCTGCAAACCAGATTCTACGAGGCCACGTCGGAGCAATGAGAATCACTGATGCCCTCTCTTGTTTGACCCGAGCAATTACCAGAGGAAGATGAGCAAACGGAGGGAACACATATGCCAGACTGAAAGTCCAAGGAACTGCCAGAGCATCTATCAGAACAGCCTGAGGATCCTTTGACCTTGACCAGTACCTCGGGAGCTTGGCATTCTGACGAGATGCCATGAGATCCAACTCCGGCTGCCCCCAACTGAGAATCAAGCTGGAAAATACCTCTGGATGAAGTTCCCACTCCCCCGGATGAAAAGTCTGTCTGCTCAGAAAATCTGCTTCCCAATTGTCCACCCCTGGAATATGGATAGCAGAAAGACAACAGAATCTCCGCCCACTGAATAATCTTGGCTACCTCTGTCATGGCCAAGGAACTCAGAGTTTCTCCCTGATGATTGATGTAAGCCACTGATGTTATGTTGTCTGACAAACCTGATAAACTGGGTTGAAGCTAGCCAAGGCCAGGCTAGAAGAGCATTGAAAATTGCTCTGTTTTAAAACATTTATTCGAAGAACAGACTCCTCCCAAGTCCATAGACCCTGAGCCCTTAATGAACCCCAGCCCAGCAAACTGGCATCCATGGTTACAATCACCCAGGCAGGTCTGCAAAAGCTAGTTTCCTGAGAGAGAAGATCCTGAGGCAACCACCATGGAAGAGAATCTCTGGACATCTGATCTAGAACAATCTTTGGAGATAGATCTGCATAATCTCCATTCCACTGCCTGAGCAAGTATAACTGCAGAGATCTGAGATGGAACTGAGCAAACGGAATGATGTTCATGACTGAAACCATCAGACCAATAACTTACATGCACTAAGCCACTGACGGCAGAGGAAGGGACTGAAGAGCAAGACACGTATTGAAAATTTGACTTTATTGCTTCTGTCAGAAAAATTTTAATCTCTAGACAATATATAATGGTCCCCAAAAATACCACTCATGTAGCCGGAATTAAGGAACTTTTTCCTAAATTTACTTTCCAACAGTGGGAGTGCAGAAAAGACAACAACTCTGTGTGGGGGTTTGCTAGTTGAAAAGATGGAGCCTGAACTAGGAATGTCGTCCAGATAAGGAGCAACTGCAACACCCTTCAATCGAAGTACCGTCAACAATGCTCCCAGAATCTTTGAAAAAATTCTAGGAGCGGTTGCCAGACCAAAAGGAAGAGCTACAAACTGAAAATGTTTGTCTAGAAATGCAAATCTTAGGAACCTGTGATGATCCCTGTGAATGGGAATATGCAGATACGCATCCTTTAGATCCACTGTGGTCATGAACTGACCTTTGTGAACCAAAGGAAGAATGGAACTAATAATTTCCATCTTGAAAGATGGAACCCTGAGAAACTTGTTTATACTCTTGAGATCTAAAATAGGTCTGAAAGTTCCCTCCTTTTTGGGAATGATGAAGAGATTTGAATAAAAACCCAGACCCTGTTCCTGAAACGGAACTAGAACTATCACTCCCATGTCGGTAAGATTCTGAACACAACGTAAGAACGCCTCTCCTTTTATCTAGTTTACAGATAACCTGGTGAGAAGAAACCTGCCTCTGGGAGGAAAATTCTTGCACTCCAGTTTGTAACCCTGGGACAAGATATCTACCACCCAGGGATCCTTAACATCTCAAACCCAAGCTTGAGCGAAGAAAGTCTGCCCCCACAAGATCCATTCCCAGATTGGGAGCAGACCCTTCGTGCTGATTTTGAGTCAGCAACAGGATTCCTGGACTGCTTCCCCTTACAAAACCGATTTGACTTCCAAAATGACTTGGACTGTTCCTGCTTGGAGGAAGAAGAGGAAGATTTACCAGAGAAGTTACGAAAGGAACAAAAATTACTCTGCCGACCCTTCTGTTTATTTCTTTTATCCTGAGGAAGAGAATGCCCCTTCCCTCCCGTAATATCAGAAATAATCTCAGCCAAACCTGGCCCAAACAAGGTCTCATCCTTGTAAGGAATAGACAAAAGCTTAGACTTACTTAGAGGACATATCCGCAGACCAGGATTTTAACCATAAAGCTCTGCAAGCTAAAATGGCAAAACCAGAAATTTTAGCTCCCAACTTGATGACCTGTAGAGAAGCATCTGAAATAAAGGAATTAGCCAACTTCAAAGCCTCAATTCTATCTTGAATTTCTTCAAGAGGAGTATCTTGCTGAATAGAATCAGACCATCCAATATGCCACCGCACTAGTAACCGTAGCAATACATGCAACCGGTTGCCATTGATACCTCTGGTGTACATAAATATTTTTAAGCAAAGCTTCCAACTTCTTATCCATAGAATCTTTAAAGGAACAGCTGTCCTCAATAGGAATAGTGGTCCTCTTGGTCAGAACACCTGTATTTCCGAACTTCTGAACTCCAACGGATGCTTTGTTCTGGCGAGTCTCAAGACATTATCTTTAAAGGACAGAAACTTTATAATAATGTCTCGGGGGGGGGGGCTGTTAGGTGGCTTAGGGCGCAAGGCTCTATGGGCTCTCTCTAGATCGACTTGGGGAGCATCCTCATTCTTAAGATATCTAACAAACTCCTGTATATAGCTCTGTAGAGCAGGAGGATCACACAGGCTCATATGACACCCTGCAGTCTGAGGTTATTCAACCTGCTCCTATTTTCCAGATCTTCGATGCGATCCATAAGGGTTTGAACTGCGCCCTTTTGGGCCTGTATAAAACTGGTCTGGAGCTGCAGGTCAGAGCTAAGTGTTTCCTGCCTTTCTTCTATTTGAGTCACTCTCTGGTCTACCACTGCTATGTCTCTTTTCAATTCCCCAAACATACTTTTAAAGTCCTGCATGGCTTCTTTTATGTCCTCTTTGGAGGATAAATGCCTAATATCTCTTGTAAGGTAGTTTTGGATTTGCGTCTAAGGCTCGTGGTCGTGAATATGAGCTGTGATAATCTGTGCAATCGGCTCCTGTACACACAAACCTGTTAGCAGATGGTGTTGATTCTGTCGGAATTAAATAATTTTCCATGGCTAAGGTGTAAGCACTTTTTGGCGGCCTCATGTTTGTCCTACTTGACATCACTAACGTCTGAGTTTCAAATAGAGTGATACTGCACTCCTTAGCCTGCTATTTATGCCTAAGAGTCAGAGGGAACTAGTACCAAATCCCTATGGTATACTTAGCGTAGTTGGAACTTTATTATTTGATGTAGTGTTTAAAACAATCTAAAAGCAGGTTTTTCTATCACAATTCACTCTTAGCTTTTTTTTGTGTCTATTTTGATACATGATGTTCTTAAACATAGATCACTCCAATACTTGATCAGTGCCAGTTATTACAGTTCGTGTGTCCCAGACAAAGAGCCTATTCACTTTGTGATACTAAGTGTTCGCCCAAGTCTCAGCTCTGATTAATTTTGCAGGTTATTGCCTATCACCTTCAATTTTCAGCTATCACTTACTCACGGCCATAAGCAGCCTGCTTAGTAATGCCTGCTGTTAACTCCCTGTAATCTCTGTAGGGCCCGCATGCTATTCTGGACTCTCAAGGGGGCATATACACCCGAGTCAAACCATAAGGGGAATCCTTTGCGAGGAAGTCTCTGCCGAGTCTGACCCTCCATATGCCACGTGGGTGCGGCCTAGCCATGCGCGCCTGGGTAATTGAGCCTGTGTGATCTGTGTGCCCGCACTCCTGACCATTGCGGCAATTGTCACCACTATGTTATAGTCCTGTGCCAGGCTATGAGGTATGTACCTGTAGCCTATGGCGGATTGTTAGACAGCTCCCTCCACCTGCTTCTGCTTGTCCCTCTGCTTATCCTGCAGTAAACCAGCCTCTCTACTTATGTGATCCCCTATGAATTGTGACGGTCAGTACTTGGTCAAATCTGCGGCTCCAAATCGGGTCACTGGGAAGCTATATCAGCTGTCGGTTAGTCTGCTATTGTGTGAGGGTATATTTATAACACAAATGCACTAGTTCATTGTGAAAAAAAACAGGGACTACGGAGCGCAATCAAATTGCAGCTATCTCCATTTGTGGCTAAGCTTCGCCCCCGTGTATATATATTTTTAATTTATTATACACACATATACTTTATTTCTGCATCAAAACAATTTCAATTAACTTTACAAAACCATTTTTTTCATTAAACAAATATTTTTAGCATGTTTAAATTATGCTCCATCATATGTATGAAAAACTCCACAATTTATATTATGACAGTAAATATGTAGCCTCTAGTTTTTCCATTCACACTGACACATGTAAAGACAGGAAACCCCGAAATTTTATTTCATAATTTGGATAGAACATACACTTTTAAACAAACTTTCCAATATCAAATTTGCTTTGTTTTCTTGTTATCCTTTGCTGAAGAAGAGCATTGCACTACTGGTAGTAATACACACATCTAGTTAGTTAATCACAAAAGACAAATGTGTACAGCCACCAATTAGCAGCAGCTCCCACTAGTGTAGGATATGTGTGTAATATTTTTCAACAAGTGATACCAAGAGAACAAAGCACATTTGAAAATAGAAGTGAATTTAAAAGTCTTAAATTACATGCTCTATCGGAATCATGCAAGTTTAATTTTGACTCTCCTATCCCTTTAATGAAGGAATTCTACTGCACATGTATTTATGGATCAGTTATTTTCCCCGATCCAAAGGCCAACAAATATTTTGCAGTTGTATCACTCTGTTATATCTGTAATATGTTGCGTACTTGCATCAAGATACAAAAACATATCAATACCGTAATTAAATTAAAGGGATAGAAAGATCAAAAATGAAATGTGCATGGGTGCATTTCAATCTTAAATAGAAGTAGTTTTTCAATACTTCTAGAAGCAAAATGCTTCAAGTATGTCTGTATAAGTCTGTACTAGTTTTTAATTTTATTCAATGAAGGACATTGGTTTAACTTTTACCTCATCTTGGCCTGGAATATAATCTGTTGTATAAAGTACTTATACACACTGCATACATCTTTAAATGCACATTTAGGGTCTTTAGTACAGGGCAAAGCTTAAAGAACTCTAGCTTTAAACCTAAGTGTTTTTTTTGTCCTCCAAATCCTATAAATGGGGCATTCACTTGTTTAAATATGCATTAGAAATTAAAATCTCAGTAGTATAAAAGATTATCTCGATTTAAAAAGCCTTCAGTGTTTTAATCTACCTTTTACTGCAGTGTGACCAACTAGAGACAAATCTATATATGCTCCTGCACTGATCAAGCAATTGATGTACAGTGGATTACAGAAAAAGCAGACAAAAATATATGTGCATTTAAGTTGTTTTTTTTCTGTGCATAATTAATCATTTTCTAGAGAAATGTAACTTTGAGATTAATATCAATTTAGCTACCAAATACAGAAAATTTTAGAACATAATAAAAATTAACAGTATTTGTTTGAAGTGCATTTATTCAGTGGATGAAAGTGCTATTTTAACTCGGTGAGGCAGACATTTCATTAAAACTACAAAAGCAAGTTAATCTACTTCCATCACTAACCGCCCATAAAGAGTATTTGTGAACATATTTTACCTTACATGCACTATATAATGGTTTAAAAAAAATGTTAAATGGTTTAATTATTGCATAACAATTTACCCAGACAAATAACCAAATCTATAGAAACTAGCCACTATACTAGTTTAAAGTATATATAATTCCATTATATTTAAAGGAATATATGTTAAATTTATATATATATATATATATATATATATATATATATATTTTTTTTTTTTAATTGAGATGTCAGTGCAGAATAAAGCTACTTTTCTCCCAGTTAGACTTGTGGAGGTGTCCCTGTTAACCAATGAAGCTGTGATAGTTGTGCCAATGAATTTGGCAGGACTCAACATTTATTTCCTATTTCTTATATCAATGTTCTACCAGTGTTGCTTTGGTTAAAAGCAAAACAAAACAGACGTTTACTTATTTTCTATAACGTACGTGTGTGTGTGTGTGTGTGTGTGTGTATGTGTATGCTCAGTGGCTTGTTCTATGGTGATTTACCACCCGGAAGCAGCCTCTTTTAGACCAGTGTGCTTTTCACAGAAGAAAACTTTCCTGAAGTATATCAGTCTGATCCCGCCAAGAAAGGTCAGTCCAGCCCCGAAATACCAGGCAATTCTCCTCTGAACAAGGAACATGACAACCCCAGACGATCGTTTCGGCCTCCTATGGGCCTCGTCAGTGAGGTGCAGCCAAATTCCTCTAAGCACACTGGGCAAGGAGTCCACGTCTGGTTTCCCCCATCACCCATAGGGAGACTTCCCTAGGGTCATAATAATTTGCATACGAAGAGAGAAGCGCTCTACCAGGAACGAACAACAGCTCAGTGGCTTGTTCTATGGCGATTTACCACCCGGAAGCAGCCTCTTTTAGACCAGTGTGCTTTTCACAGAAGAAAACTTCCCCAGGGTCATAATAATTTGCATATATATATTTGTGTGTGTGTGTGTGTGTGTGTGTGTGTGTGTGTGTGTGTGTGTGTGTGTGTGTGTGTGTTAAAAGAAGCAGGGGGGAAAAAAAAGATCTCAACCTCAAGAAAACAAAAACAAAATGTTTTCTTTTATACCGGTGGTACGAGTCCACAATCAATTACTTATGGGAACCAATAGCCAAGTACATGGTGCAGAATTATATAACATTATCTGCTAGGTTTACTGCCCCTTTAACACTCACTAGAATAAGATTCTATTCCCCATTGGAATAGATGACAATCTTTATAGCACATGAAAGGAATATTTTTACTACTCAAGTTCTTTTTTTCTGTAGTAATTATAAGATCGCTCAAAACACACACACGCAAACACAAACACCTCTGCACAATGAATGTCCCTAGAGTATTGCAAAACATATTGTTTGTGCTACATACTCTGCAGCTGTCTAATCAATAGGACCTTTACTTTACGGGTGAATGAATCACTCTAGAGAAGCTAATTATATTGATATGTATAAAACAGGATAAATCCATTAGGTTAGTAGTCTGCCTTAGTAAAACACTGTAATGTCCAACATTTGGCCCATGCCCCAGACTGCATAATTTGACTCTCTGAACCACAGGTATGTTCAGCAGCACTTTCACAGAGATAACGCATGCCACAAACATCTTATGCACATGCTTATGGTCGAGTGATGTTATAATGAATGTGAACCCACAGGGGTTCGCTATCTGTTCCCAACACCGAGCATTCACAGGACTTGCCAATGCAGCAAAAGGCTACAGTTTTTTGAGCAACTTGTTCTGTCTCCCTCAAAATGGATGATACTGGTTATCTCTGGGAGAATTCAATGTATATGTTCCTATGTTTATATGTTTGATGTTTATTTGTGCCACTTATGCAAGCATAACGAATGCTAACTATGTTGCTAAAGCATTCTTTGTTTTAAAGGGACACTGTACCCAAAAAATGTATTTCGTGATTCAGATTGAGCATGACATTTTAAGCAAATTTCGAATTTACTCCTATTATCAAATTTTCTTCATTCTCTTGGTATCTTTATTTGAAATGCAAGAATGTAAGTTTAGATGCCGGCCCATTTTTGGTGAACAACCTGGGTTGTCCTTGCCGATTGGTGGGTACATTCATCCACCAATAAAAAAGTGCTGTCCAGAGTACTGAAACAAAACAAAAAAAAGCTTAGATACCTTCTTTTTCAAATAATGATAGCAAGAGAACGAAGAAAAATTGATAATAGGAGTAAATTAGAAAGTTGCTTAAAATTGCATGCTCTTTATGAATTACAAAAAAAAAATTTGGGTTCAGTGTCCCTTTAAGTTTACTCATATACAAAAATATTTCTAAAGTGTGTTCCCTGGCCCACAGCTACAGAAAATTACAATGAGTCGCCATCAAAGTATCAGGAAATCATACCATATATTTTCTCCTATTCTGCAAAAACAGATTTTATTTATATGTACTTTTACAACTGGTAGAGTATTGTTTGCATTTTGAAAGCAAAAGTTATAATTGGCTACTTGTAAGCTCAGCAGCTGTATCCTATTTTCTAGTAAGCACTGGGTTTACAAAACTAGGTAAAGGGGAAGTGTGCGTGAATTTAAAATGTTTACATTAAAGTAAAAAATAAACTTGCATAGTTCAGATAGATCATATAATTTTAAGACATTTTTAAATTCACTTCTTTATTAAAATTTATTTTGAAAATTTACTTTTTATACAATGCCTGATACAGCGATACGTCTAGAAAAGCATGTGATTAAGGTGGTCACACAATGCCTGATACAGCGATACGTCTAGAAAAGCATGTGATTAAGGTGGTCACACAATGCCTGATACAGCGATACGTCTAGAAAAGCATGTGATTAAGGTGGTCACACAATGCCTGATACAGCGATACGTCTAGAAAAGCATGTGATTAAGGTGGTCACACAATGCCTGATACAGCGATACGTCTAGAAAAGCATGTGATTAAGGTGGTCACACAATGCCTGATACAGCGATACGTCTAGAAAAGCATGTGATTAAGGTGGTCACACAATGCCTGATACAGCGATACGTCTAGAAAAGCATGTGATTAAGGTGGTCACACAATGCCCGATACAGCGATACATCTAGAAAAGCATGTGATTAAGGTGGTCACACAATGCCCGATACAGTGATACGTCTAGAAAAGCATGTGATTAAGGTGGTCACACAATGCCTGATACAGAGGGGTAAGTCTAGAAAAGCAAGTGAGACCACCTTAATCACATGCTTTTCTAGACTTACCTCTGTATCAGGCATTGGGTGACCACCTTAATCACATGCTTTTCTAGACTTACCTCTGTATCAGGCATTGTGAGACCACCTTAATCACATGCTTTTCTAGACTTACCTCTGTATCAGGCATTGTGAGACCACCTTAATCACATGCTTTTCAATACAGAGGTAAGTCTAGAAAAGCATGTGATTAAGGTGGTCACACAATGCGTCCCTGAGTGATGCATTTGAGGACTCTGCATGCACATGGCGTACTCACATAAAGAGAACAAGCTACTTTGTTTCTTCTTCTTGCTGTTTTTGTTTGCTTTGCGAGAATGCAGAGGTCTAGGCTACTCTGCTAAACAGTAGTATTTCTCTACTTACCGCATGTGCCTCTTTCAAAGAAATTAAAATTACTAGTAATAATAATACAAATTTATTTTAATTTAATAAACACAAAATGAAAAAATCTCAGTGTTATCCAACATCACAAAGATATACAAGCCAGAACCAACACAGCATAAACCGGTTCATTTTTAAGATGCTATCAAACAAGGCTGCATAGAAACCCTATTAGATAGATACTTTAACAATCCTATACTCTATACTTTTTTTTTAATCACCTGCTTTATATATGGCTTTAATTGTCCTCAGGTGAAGATATAGATTGGGGTAAAACTTAGATTCCAACACAATAGCACCAATCACTTTATAGAAACTAAACCTTTACACTTATATCTTCAAAATTTAAATAATATAATTTTCAAAAAACATCCACATAATATTCTCAAGCTAATATATTAACTGTTAAATATCATCTGTACAGATTTCTGAAAGTGGGTACTAGATAGGAGACTTACTGGCGATAATGTATTCCCCCTTGCTCCAGAGATTTATCCATATCCAATATGCTAACTGCTTTAAAAATTATAAACAGGCCTAACTATCCATTTGTCAATTCATGTTACCTAAAAGTCTTATGAAGTCCAAAGGATAGACTTATGCAGACCTCATTCTTGAATTCTCTTAAATAAAACAAAATTATGCTTACCTGATAATTTCCTTTTCTTCTGATGGATAGAGTCCACAGCTGCATTCATTACTTTTGGGAAATAAGAACCTGGCCACCAGGAGGAGGCAAAGACAACCCAGCCAAAGGCTTAAATACTCCTCCCACTCCCCTCACCCCCCAGTCATTCTGCCAAGGAACAGTCGAAGAAATATCAGGGTGAAAGATGCCAGAAGAATATAAGGACACCCCACATAAAATTACGGGTGGGGAGCAGTGGACTCTTTCTATCAGAAGAAAAGAAAATTATCAGGCAAGCATAATTTATGTTTTTCTTCTTAAATGGAAAAAGTCCACAGCTGCATTCATTACTTTTGGGAAAACAATACCCAAGCTATAGAGGACACTGAATGCCAAGATGGAAGGGTACAATAGGCGGCCCATACTGAGGGCACCAGGCCTGACCCTCTACTCAATAAAAAACCCAGCTTCGCCCGAAGCCGAGAAAATTTTAAGAGTAAAAGCCCCAATGACACTGACTCGCAGTTAGTCCAGAAGCCAAACTAGAGACCGCAAACTGACTCGACTGAGCCAACAGTCCACACCAGGAGACACCGTCGACAGACGGTCCCCCACCGCTAACCCCCCACAAATAAAGGGGACACCAGCCAAAACCCCCAAGGGGACAAGGCAAAGGAGAACCGAGGAAACAGATAGGTCCCCTAATACAAAAAAGAACACCTCCAAGAGTGAGCCCATCTCACAGAGACCTAAAGGGACCCAAACAAACAGGGAAAGGAGGCCACGCCTATACCAAGCGAAACTCAGGATACAACCGGGCACAGAGACAGAACAGACGTCTCTCCAACATCCTGCAAGCACGGAATGGAACTGAAGAGGCAAAGTCCTCCCAGTGTCTGACCATAGAATACCAAGGCATTCGACCATGAAAAAGTGTGTAATACACCCAGGTGAAAAACCCCAAGTTTGAGAACAAAGAGTCCACAACAGGACGACACAGAGGGTACTTGTGAGGAAGAAGCAGTCAAGCAAGAAACAGACCGAAAAAGCAACCCCCGGACAGAGGGCACGCGCCAGCCAACCTAAGTCGCCGGTCCTACACACAGGTCCCTAAAAAGGGAACACAAAACCTCAATCGAGGCCCCCCGAAGAGAGTAAACCCTCAGAACCCAAAGGAAGAGTAAACCCTCTCCTGAAATCAATGGAGCAAGTTGAAAGGAAAATCTATACCTTAGCAGACTGAGCTAACAGGATAGACTCAACAATCTCACACATCCAGAGGAGACTGCGACCCGAACGCAGTGCCTTAGAGTGCTCAGCCATCCTGACCTGCAGACCCACACCCAGCCTCAGGGATCCAAGACAGGGGAACAAAAGAATCCCGAAACAGGTACAGGAACGAGCGTAAGGATAGCACAGCCATCCCCACAGTGTACAAGTACAACCCGACTCTGAAAACAGACAACAAGGCCATAGACCTAAGGATCTATCAAAATAAAGGCCCAACAAGTCTGACTTGGAGCCAGCAAGACCCCAGGGGGAACCAATCCCACCTTTCCACCTCCCAGCCAGGAGAAGCCCCAAGCAAGGACTCCATCTCCTTTGGGAGAATATCCCCTAAAGAAAAGGGATAATGCCGGAAGGGCAACTTCTCTTCAAGGCTCAAAGCCACCGGCTAATGGGAAGATAAATTCCCAACACAGATGTCCTAGAAAAGGACCCCCTACAAGTAGCTTGTCACGCAGAGCACAGCCAACCAATTCCCCTGCAGAGCAGGGAATCCACAGGAACACTGGCAAGCTAACCAGGGGAATGCAACCCTAAGGTGCACCAGAAATTGGACATCCAGCTCCAGCAGCTGGGTATGAACCAACAACCCTTGGGGCGCAAGCCACACAGATGACATGGGTTACTCTTGTGACAAAGAGTAAAAAATACTCCAAAAACTTGGCCAACTATGACCAGGTCAGGTAGATGGAACAAGGACATAGCCCAAGTTCCCACAACAGTGGAACACCCCTACCAGCCCTGAGATCCAAGATTCCAAAGCCACCCAAAACTGGGTAAAAAAAAATGCCAAGCAAAGCTTCAGCAACCGGAAGTCTCAGGGAGAAAAACAGGTCCAGGCAAACCTTACCCAAGAACTAAGCACCCCAACTGGCCAAAAAGCCAGACACAAGGGATATGGATGCATGTCTAGAGAATCCAGATAGCGAAAAGAACTCTAAAGCCCCGACCAAAGGAAGGAACCACCCCTATCTAATGTCCACCGCTCCAAGGAGCAAGGCTAGAAGTCGTATGAAGATACTTCTCAAAGCCTCAGGACAACCACACATTGTCAAAGAAACGTCTGGACTCTGCAGACAATCGCCAACATTATGTGGAAGCGAAAATGTGCTGCAACCTCCGGAGGGAACACGACACCCAGCATGGAGGAATCAGAAACTGGGTTACCCACATGTGTAGAAGTATGAATTGTTAGAGGACTCGCTTCTCAGAGGACAGGACCCCAGAGGCAGATGGCTCAGCAGTTCCTTGATTCCCCGAGCCTGAGGAACAAGGCGCTCTGAAATGGCATACAGAGCAAAACTGGTCGACATGTGTCAACAAGGCCAATCCAGATTCGTCACCAGACACAGAATCTGAAATCAAAATAGTCTTGGTATCAGAATCCTCCGTAACTGAATCTGAAACAAGCACAGTCTCCGCATCAGAATCCTCCATAACTGGATAGAGGAAATATCAATATGGACTAAAATATGAAAACAAAAACGGCACCCGACACCCCACAATGGCTGGGGCACTCACCACCTCCTATAACCAGACCCCTGCGGACTAGAATATTTTCTTCGCCACGCGGTCAGGAATGCGGAAATGTGGAACGGAACGGAACCACAGCCGAACACAAGGTGAACCAAACCGTACAAAAAAAGCGCGCCCAACCAAAAGGCTTCCAAAGGCCTCAAAGTTCCAACCACCAGCCCATAAACATCACACATAAGCAGGTTAAATCACATAAACATGATTATAATGTTTAAATAACCCCCCTCAGGAGATATTAACCCTCGATTCCAAGATACTAAACAGAGACTCACTGAGACCCTTATGTCATTTAGTTAGACCCGCAAGGTGTGGTAACCTCTCGAGAAAACATTCACATTACACGGACGATAAAGTAAAATGAAACGATCTTACCGGAATCTACGCCATGTAACAGGAACACAGCCTTTCAAGTGTGACGAATAGTGGCATCGCCTTTGCCATGGACTTGAGAGAAGAAAGCAGGCAGCGGAGCGAAGTTAGACAACGCCAATTGCTTGAGGAGCTACTAATATGAGTCGGGATAGTTTCGCAGAAAGACTCTCCCTGCATCTCCAGACTCTAACTTTCACCCATGCCCTCACTGAGAGACTAACAGGACTACTTAAAACTCCTGTCCCATGCCGAAGAGTACTACCCTCCATAAGAGACAAAAAACAAAAATTTAAAAATTCTGACACGTCTCTGCCAACCTCCTGGGATGAAAGGCAAAGAATGACTGGGGGATGAGGGGAGTGGGAGGAGTATTTAAGCCTTTGGCTGAGTTGTCTTTGCCTCCTCCTGGTGGCCAGATTCTTATTTCCCAAAAGTAATGAATGCAGCTGTGGACTCTTTCCATTTAATAGGAAAATGGTCCTATCACTTAATTCAGAAAGTTATTCCACATATCTAGTGTTCTACACTAGAGCCTATTTAATGGGCACACTACCTGGCAAAATTTACTGCTCACCCAGCTAAAACTTGAGGGATATTAAACCCAATTTTTTTATTTCATGATTCGTATAGAACATGCAATTTTAAGCAACTTACTAATTTACTCATTATCAATTTTTCTTTGTTGTTTATTTGGTTCAGCACCCTGGGTAGAGCTTGCTGATTTGTGGCTACATTTAGCAACCAATAAGCAAGCGATACCCAGATGTTGAACTAAAAATGGGCCAGATGCTAAACTTACATTCCTGCTTTTCAAATAAAAATACCAAGAGGACTAAGAAAATCTGATAATAGGAGTTAAGTAGAAAGTTGTTTAAAATTGCCTGCTCTATCTGAATCATGAAAGAAAAAAAAATTGGGTTTCATATCCCTTTAAGCCAAAATTAGCTAATATTAAATTTTTCAATGTTTGCTGCACAAATAATCCTTAAGTCACTTACCCTTGACTTGCAATGCAATCAACCATAAATCCATAACAGATATATTTACATACTACATGACCTGTATTATTAAGCAGAGAACTTGTTTAAAAACTCAGAATAACCCATGTTTCTTACAGCACAGCATAGGCTACAGTTACAGTCAACTGTGTATGGTTTGTCAATCAATTCCGCAGTGCATCTGTGCCGAAAATAAAAGCCGCTGGTAGTATTACAGTTTGATTACTGATGTCTTCTAAACATTCACTGAATCATATAAAAAGGAAAAAAAAAAAATGTGTAAAACATCTCCTAAAATTAATTTTAGAAATATAAACCGTTGTTTGCATTGCTACAGTCTCTTCTGGGGCAAACATTTATTTTTAACTCTTAACAATGAAGAGAGCAAAAATTCAGCTGTGAGTTTAGTAAAAATGTATCTTTATTTCAATTTGTTAAAAACATTAACACTCTGCATGAAGACTATCAAAAATAGGCGACAGATCAGGTCATACGTGTTTCAGCCCCCAAGAGCCGTAGTCATAGACCTCTATGATTACGGCTCTTGGTGGCTGAAATGCGTATGACCTCATCTGTCGCCTATTTTTTTTATAGTCTTCATGCAGAGTGTTAATGTTTTTAACAAATTGAAATAAAACAGAATTTATGCTTACCTGATAAATTGCTTTCTCCAACGGTGTGTCCGGTCCACGGCGTCATCCATACTTGTGGGATATCTCTTCCCCAACAGGAAATGGCAAAGAGTCCCAGCAAAGCTGGCCATATAGTCCCTCCTAGGCTCCGCCCACCCCAGTCATTCGACTGACGGACAGGAGGAAATATATATAGGAGAAACCATATGGTACCGTGGTGACTGTAGTTAGAGAAAATAATTCATCAGACCTGATTAAAAAAACCAGGGCGGGCCGTGGACCGGACACACCGTTGGAGAAAGCAATTTATCAGGTAAGCATAAATTCTGTTTTCTCCAACATTGGTGTGTCCGGTCCACGGCGTCATCCTTACTTGTGGGAACCAATACCAAAGCTTTAGGACACGGATAAAGGGAGGGAGCAAATCAGGTTACCTAAACGGAAGGCACCACAGCTTGCAAAACCTTTCTTCCAAAAATAGCCTCCGAAGAAGCAAAAGTATCAAATTTGTAAAATTTGGCAAAAGTGTGCAGTGAAGACCAAGTCGCTGCCTTGCATATCTGGTCAACAGAAGCCTCGTTCTTGAAGGCCCATGTGGAAGCCACAGCCCTAGTGGAGTGAGCTGTGATTCTTTCAGGAGGCTGCCGTCCGGCAGTCTCATAAGCCAATCGGATGATGCTTTTAAGCCAAAAGGAAAGAGAGGTAGAAGTCGCTTTTTGACCTCTCCTTTTACCAGAACAAACAACAAACAAGGAAGATGTTTGTCTGAAATCTTTTGTAGCCTCTAAATAGAATTTTAGAGCACGGACTACGTCCAAATTGTGTAACAAACGTTCCTTCTTTGAAACTGGATTCGGACATAAAGAAGGTACAACTATCTCCTGGTTAATATTTTTGTTAGAAACAACCTTAGGAAGAAAACCAGGCTTAGTACGCAAAACCACCTTATCTGCATGGAACACCAGATAGGGCAGAGAACACTGCAGAGCAGATAACTCTGAAACTCTTCTAGCAGAAGAAATTGCAACCAAAAACAAAACTTTCCAAGATAGTAACTTAATATCTATGGAATGTAAAGGTTCAAACGGAACCCCTTGAAGAACTGAAAGAACTAGATTTAGACTCCAGGGAGGAGTCAAAGATCTGTAAAC
This sequence comes from Bombina bombina, assembly GCF_027579735.1. Classification (NCBI taxonomy): domain Eukaryota; kingdom Metazoa; phylum Chordata; class Amphibia; order Anura; family Bombinatoridae; genus Bombina; species Bombina bombina. The sequence goes on from NC_069504.1 coordinate 655,365,250, forward strand.
AGGCTTGATCCTAACCAGAGCCTGAACAAATGCTTGAACATCTGGCACAGCTGCCAGTCTTTTGTGTAGTAAGACAGATAAAGCAGAGATCTGTCCCTTTAGAGAACTTGCAGATAATCCTTTCTCCAAACCTTCTTGTAGAAAGGAGAGAATCTTAGGAATTTTTATCTTATTCCATGGGAATCCTTTGGATTCACACCAACAGATATATCTTTTCCATATTTTATGGTAAATCTTTCTAGTTACCGGTTTTCTGGCCTGAACCAGAGTATCTATCACAGAATCTGAAAACCCACGCTTTGATAGAATCAAGCGTTCAATCTCCAAGTCGTCAGCTGGAGGGAGACCAGATTTGGATGTTCGAATGGACCCTGAACAAGAAGGTCCTGTCTCAAAGGTAGCTTCCATGGTGGAACCGATGACATATTCACCAGGTCTGCATACCAAGTCCTGCGTGGCCACGCAGGAGCTATCAAGATCACCGAGGCCCTCTCCTGTTTGATCCTGGCTACCAGCCTGGGAATGAGAGGAAACGGTGGAAACGCATAAGCTAGGTTGAAGGTCCAAGGCGCTACTAGTGCATCGACTAGAGTCGCCTTGGGATCCCTGGATCTGGACCCGTAGCAAGGAACCTTGAAGTTCTGACGAGACGCCATCAGATCCATATCTGGAATGCCCCATAGTTGCGTCAACTGGGCAAAGATCTCCGGGTGGAGTTCCCACTCTCCCGGATGGAATGTCTGATGACTCAAATAATCCGCTTCCCAGTTTTCCACACCTGGAATGTGGATCGCAGATAGGTGGCAGGAGTGATCCTCCGCCCATTGAATTATTTTGGTCACTTCTTTCATCGCCAGGGAACTCCTTGTTCCCCCCTGATGATTGATATACGCAACGGTCGTCATGTTGTCTGATTGGAACCTTATGAATCTGGCCTTTGCTAGTTGAAGCCAAGCCCTGAGAGCATTGAATATCGCTCTCAGTTCCAGAATGTTTATCGGGAGAAGAGACTCTTCCCGAGACCATAGACCCTGAGCTTTCAGGGATTCCCAGACCGCGCCCCAGCCCACTAGACTGGCGTCGGTCGTGACAATGACCCACTCTGGTGTGCGGAAGCTCATTCCCTGGGACAGATGGTCCAGGGTCAGCCACCAACGGAGTGAATCTCTGGTCTTCTGATCTACTTGAATCATTGGAGACAAGTCTGTATAGTCCCCATTCCACTGTTTGAGCATGCACAGTTGTAATGGTCTTAGATGAATTCGTGCAAAAGGAACTATGTCCATTGCTGCAACCATCAACCCTACTACTTCCATGCACTGCGCTATGGAAGGACGAGGAACAGAATGAAGAACTTGACAAGTGCTTAGAAGTTTTGACTTTCTGACCTCTGTCAGAAAAATCCTCATTTCTAAGGAATCTATTATTGTTCCCAAGAAGGGAACTCTTGTCGACGGAGACAGAGAACTTTTTTCTATGTTCACCTTCCATCCGTGTGATCTGAGAAAGGCCAGAACGATGTCTGTATGAGCCTTTGCTTTTGACAGGGACGACGCTTGTATTAGAATGTCGTCCAAGTAAGGTACTACTGCAATGCCCCTCGGTCTTAGAACCGCTAGAAGGGACCCTAGTACCTTTGTGAAAATCCTTGGAGCAGTGGCTAACCCGAATGGGAGGGCCACAAACTGGTAATGCTTGTCCAGAAAAGCGAACCTTAGGAACTGATGATGTTCTTTGTGGATAGGAATATGTAGGTACGCATCCTTTAGATCCACGGTAGTCATAAATTGACTTTCCTGGATAGTGGGTAGAATCGTTCGAATGGTTTCCATCTTGAACGATGGTACCCTGAGAAATTTGTTTAGGATCTTCAAATCCAAAATTGGTCTGAAAGTTCCCTCTTTTTTGGGAACTACAAACAGATTGGAATAAAATCCCATTCCTTGTTCCTTTATTGGAACTGGGTGTATCACTCCCATCTTTAACAGGTCTTCTACACAATGTAAGAACGCCTGTCTCTTTATTTGGTTTGAGGATAAGTGAGACATGTGGAACCTTCCCCTTGGGGGTAGTTCCCTGAATTCCAGGAGATAACCCTGAGAAACTATTTCTAGCGCCCAGGGATCCTGAAAATCTCTTGCTCAAGCCTGAGCAAAGAGAGAGAGTCTGCCACCCACTAGATCCGGTCCCGGATCGGGGGCTACTCCTTCATGCTGTTTTGTTAGCAGCAGCAGGCTTCTTGGCCTGCTTACCCTTGTTCCAGCCTTGCATCGGTTTCCAGGCTGGTTTGGGTTGTGAGGCATTACCCTCTTGCTTAGAGGATGCAGAATTAGAGGCCGGTCCGTTCCTGAAATTGCGAAAGGAACGAAAATTAGACTTATTTTTGGCCTTGAAAGGTCTATCTTGTGGAAGGGCGTGGCCCTTTCCCCCAGTGATGTCTGAAATAATCTCTTTCAATTCTGGTCCAAATAGAGTTTTACCTTTGAAAGGGATGTTAAGCAATTTTGTCTTGGATGACACATCCGCTGACCAAGACTTTAGCCAAAGCGCTCTGCGCGCCACGATAGCAAACCCTGAATTTTTCGCCGCTAATCTAGCTAATTGCAAAGCGGCATCTAAAATAAAAGAGTTAGCCAACTTAAGTGCGTGAACTCTGTCCATAACCTCCTCATATGGAGTCTCTGTACTAAGCGAGTTTTCTAGTTCCTCGAACCAGAACCACGCTGCTGTAGTGACAGGAACAATGCACGAAATGGGTTGTAGAAGGTAACCTTGCTGTACAAAAATCTTTTTAAGCAAACCCTCCAATTTTTTATCCATAGGATCTTTGAAAGCACAACTATCTTCGATAGGAATAGTAGTGCGTTTGTTTAGTGTAGAAACTGCCCCCTCGACCTTAGGGACTGTCTGCCATAAGTACTTTCTGGGGTCGACCATAGGAAATAATTTCTTAAATATAGGGGGGGGAACAAAAGGTATGCCGGGCTTTTCCCACTCCTTATTTACTATGTCCGCCACCCGCTTGGGTATAGGAAAAGCGTCGGGGTGCACCGGAACCTCTAGGAACTTGTCCATCTTGCATAATTTCTCTGGAATGACCAAGTTGTCACAATCATCCAGAGTAGATAACACCTCCTTAAGCAGTGCGCGGAGATGTTCTAATTTAAATTTAAATGTCACAACATCAGGTTCAGCTTGTTGAGAAATTTTTCCTGAATCTGAAATTTCCCCATCTGACAAAACCTCCCTCATGGCCCCTTCAGATTGGTGTGAGGGTATGACAGAACAATTATCATCAGCGCCCTCCTGCTCTACAGTGTTTAAAACAGAGCAATCGCGCTTTCTCTGATAAGTAGGCATTTTGGATAAAATATTTGAGTTATCCATTACAACAGAAAATACTTTATTACTGAATATGTGAAAAAGTATGAAGGAATTGTTAAAAAATTACCAAAATTTCACCACAGTGTCTTAAAGCATTAAGAGTATTGCACACCAAATTTCAGAGCTTTAACCCTTAAAATAACGGAACCGGAGCCGTTTACAAATTTAACCCCTATACAGTCCCAGCTATAGCCTTTGCTGAGACCCAACCAAGCCCAAAGGGGAATACGATACCAATTGACGCCTTCTAAAAGCTTTTCCAGCAAATTTCAGATCCTCACACATGCATCTGCATGCCCTGCTCTCAAAAAACAACTGCGCAGTAATGGCGCGAAAATGAGGCTCAGTCTACAACTAGGAAGGCCCCCTGACTGGAAAAGGTGTCTAACATAGTGCCTGCCATTTAATAAACGTTCCCCAAGTTTATAAATGCAAATTGTCAGCATAAATATGAATAAAATGCCCAAATAAAGCAATCTATTTAGCCCATAAAAAATGTCTACCAGTTTTTTAGCCCATATTAAGCCCTTTATTCTGTTTGTTTGACTAAGAAAATGGCTTACCGGTCCCCATGAGGGGAAATGACAGCCTTCCTGCATTACATGGTCTTGTTAGAAATATGGCTAGTCATATCTTAATAAAAGTTTAGTGGGAGTTACTCTTCAAATATGCAAACTACGATGCAAGCAAATATGCATAATTTTTCGTGTTGTGTCCGGGACTTAGATTTTAGAGTTTCTATTGACTCATAATTTCTTTACCTTTGAAGGGCAATACTATGTGCAAAAATGCGGTACGGCCATGGGGGCGAAATACGCCCCCTCCTATGCAAACCTATTTCTTGGCAAATGGGAGCTAGACAACATCTTTGACCATAGCAACCCATACAGATCATATATTTGTTTTTTTAAACGCTATATTGATGATCTCCTTTTTATTTGGTCAGGTTCACCTGCAGACATTATAAGTTTCATTGAGATGATTAATAATAACAATCTGAACTTAAGTTTCACCTACACTACAGATTCTATATGTATCAACTATTTAGACTTAAGCCTCACTGGGGAAAGCAGTGGTAAAATCACTTCTAAAGTATATCGTAAGCCCATTTCAGGCAACACACTTCTGCATGCCTCCAGCTGCCACCCTAAGAACACATCTTATGCTGTTGCTAAAGGCCAGTTTACTAGGCTTAAGAGGAATTGTAGCAACACTGCAGACTATGTACATGAGGCTGAGTGTCTAGAAAAGAGACTCAAAGATAGAAAATATGCCCGTAGACATATCAAACAAGCTAGACTAGCTGTTGATAAGCTGGATAGGGACCAACTTCTGGTAGACAAACCCAAAACCACACATAATGACTTTAAAGGTGTACACTTTGTGACAACTTTCAGCACACAGTATCCCCAGATCTGTAATATAGTTAGGAAACATTTTCCTCTACTGGCAGCTGACGATAAGCTGGTAGAAACCGTAAAACAAGGGGTTAGGTGCTCTTATAAAAAAAGTCCTACATTGGCATCCATTCTGTCCCCAACAGAATTAAAACAGACATCACGACACTATAGTTCCTGGTTACAACACTCAGGTATGTTCAAATGTGGGCACAGAAAGTGCAAACCCTGTGACTTCGTCTGGGTTACAAAAGAATTTACCTCTACAATAACAGGTCAGACATACCCCATCAAATCCTGCCTTAATTGCCAAAGCACTGATGTCATATATGTCATCGTATGCACTATGTGCAGGGTCCAATATGTAGGGTTAACCTCTAGGGATATAAATTCCCGTATTAGAGAACACTTCTCAACTATCACTAAAGGTACATCCAGTACACCTCTAGTTCAACATTTTGCTACCAAACATAGTTGTAGCTTGAACTCTCTCAGATGGGTGGCAATTGAACAAGCCAAGGTGCCCAAGAGAGGAGGCAACCTTGAAACTATACTTGCGAAAAGAGAAGTGTATTGGATCTACACTTTGAGAACAAGGTTACCTTTAGGATTAAATTCGAGATACGATTTAATCAACTTTTGGGAATAGCTTTGGTGTCTCTTCTGATACTATACTTGCCACATATTCCTTTATTCAGCTGTAAATGACATGTGATATGTTTCATTTATTAGGATAACATGTTGAATATAAGTATAATACATACAGTGAACTTATTTACATATCTCATATTTCACCATCCTTTTACATACTCAACTTATACATTTAGCTTAGTGCTTTTTGTATTTGGTATTTTGAACTTCCATTTCTGTGTTTATTTTGTTTTTGCTTTTGTTTTTGTTTTTATTTTTATTTTTATTTTTCCCCTATCTTCTATTTCCCTTATACTATATTTAATATTTGGATCTATACATTTCTACATTCCTGTGGTTCTATACAGATTATAGCAGAGATATGTTACACACATGAGCATAAATGCTAGAATATTTATTCAGCAATAACACAGGGCAGATCAAAGTTCCTTTCTCCCTGAAAGTGCTCATCTGTTTGTAACATTTCTGTGGTACAATAATATTTCCCCAACAGGGAATATCAAAAAAGTTACAAATATATATAAAAAAAAATAAAATTAAATTGAATTCATTTGATGGAATATTACCTACATTATTTTGTTACATATAGCTTATAGGTATGAAATTTAGTAGTGGTCTTTAGAAATTTTAGAACTAGCATTGTTTTATTTACAGAATATTCATTACATAATTTGTTCTATATGTTTGCTTACCAGACCACTCTACTTTGAGTACTATAATTTTTCACTAACATAATAATTCCCTAATGTGTACCAAATAGCAAGTGTACTACTGTTGTTAAGTCCAGGGAACAAAGAGTTAATGATTCTTCAAATTTGTGGAGTGTGGGCGTGCTTTGTATATACCTTTTGTCCAATTGTATTGTATCACTGATTTTTTAAGAATGCATTCACCTGCATGACACCTATGGCTATGATTACGGCTGCGTGCCGAAACATGTAAGCTTTGGTGTCACGCTCACACACACCTATCTTGTATGCTGTCTTCTAGCCTATTTGGCGTTTTAACTGAGCCCAATAAAAGTTGGATTTTATTTTGAACTAAAGCTGGATCCTGCCCTTCTTTTAGTCATACCTTAAGCAGAAAAGTCTGCTAACTGCTTCCCCCAACTGAAGTTACTTCATCTCAACAGTCCTATGTGGAAACAGCAATCGATTTTAGTTACTGTCTGCTAAAATCATCTTCCTCTCACAAACGGAAATCTTCATCCTTTTCTGTTTCAGAGTAAATAGTACATACCAGCACTATTTTAAAATAACAAACACTTGATAGAAGAATAAAAACTACATTTAAACACCAAAAAACTCTTAACCATCTCCGTGGAGATGTTGCCTGTGCAACGGCAAAGAGAATGACTGGGGTGGGCGGAGCCTAGGAGGGACTATATGGCCAGCTTTGCTGGGACTCTTTGCCATTTCCTGTTGGGGAAGAGATATCCCACAAGTAAGGATGACGCCGTGGACCGGACACACCAATGTTGGAGAAAGATACATTTTTACTGCACTAGCGGCTGGAATGTTGCTCTCTTCATTGGATTACTATTCGCCAGCCATCCAGCCAGAGTTTTTGCAGTACCAGAACAGCGTCATCCTCTGGGGCCGAAGACTGGAGGGGCAGAACCTGAAATGATACGTAGGATACGAGCGGAGTGGCAACCGAGCACGAGATCCGGGACGCCAAGGAGCACCGGTGGACACAGTCCAGAAAGAGGCGATTACATCCAGTGAGGTTAACCTGGTGACCGGGTGAGGAGATCGTCTGGCTGCCAAGGACCGGATGGAGACAAGAGAGCCTGCCTTTACCGGATAAAGACTCCGACAAGCACCCCTCCACATTGAGCTCCACAACAAAGTAAGACAAAATTCACATTTATTCTACATAGTATCTTGAAGAGGTGATTTTTACACACATACATACACACATACACATATACACACACACACACATTATATATACACATAACTGTTGATAAGAAATTACATTAAATAAATATTTTTACATTTCTTTAAAAACAAAAACAAATAATATTTCCATATAATAAAAAAACTTTATTGCTAGTAGATGAGACGGTGGGGAGAAAGAGAAAAAAAGCAAAAGCAAAAGCATAATTTATGTTTCCCAGAAAAGTTCCTTTCCTTCCTGGCAGGGAGAGTCCACAACTTTATTCCTTACTGTTGGTAAATACAACACCTGGCCACCAGGAGAAGGAAAAGACACCCCAGCTAATGGCTTAAATATCCCTCCCACTTCCCCTATCCCCCAGTCATTCTGCCGAGGGAAAAGTAGGAGAAACAACAGGGTATAAAAGGTGCCAGAGGAAATAATATAAAAAGGGAGCCGCCTATCAAAAAAATAAATTACAGGCGGGGTCGTGGACTCTCCCTGCCAGGAAGGAAAGGAATTTTTCTGGGAGCTTTCAGGAGTCTATTGTGGTCATAAACTGTCCTTCCTAAACGAGAGGCAGGATTGACTGTATTGTTCCATCTTGAAAGTGGGAAAGCTCAGAAACTTGTTTAGGCACTTTCTTTGGAACCACAAAAAGGTTTGAATAAAACCCCAAACCTCTTTCTGCTGTAGGTACCGGGACAATTACTCCTAGAGAGGAGAGATCCTGTACGAAACAGCTCTCTTTTCTGGTCTTGTCGAAAGACTGGAGAGAAGGAATCTGCCCCTGGGCAGATGAGACTTGAATCCTATCCTGTATCCTTGGGATACAACCTCCAGGACCCATGGACCCTGTACATCCTGGAACCAAGCATATGAAAAAAAGACAGTCTGGCCCCTACTCTATCCAATCCCGGTTTGGGGCCGCACCTTCTTCTCGATTTATTCTCGGCAGGCTTCTTAGTCTGTTTGGACTTATTCCAGGAGTGAGCAGGCTTACAAGTACTCTTGGGCTTCTAGGACTTGGAAGAGGGCTGCTGTTGTTGCGACTTGTCAGCACGAAAGGAATGAAAATTAAATGGTTGTCATCCCTAAGGCCTATTATCTTGCGGTAGAAAGGCACCTTTCCCTCCGGTAACCATAGAGATAATGAAGCCCAGACCTGGACCGAATAAAATCTTCCCCTTGAAGGGAAGAGAAAGGTGTCTGAATTTAGAAGTCATATCCACAGACCAAAACTTTAACCAGAGAGCCCAGCCGGCTAGAACTGCAAACCCAGCAGCCTTTACATTTATGGGAATAATCTGCATATTCGCGTCACAGATGAGAGTTAGCAATTCTCAGTGCCTTAATTCTCTCCTGAATATCCTCAAGTGGAGTCTCCACCTCAATGAGCACCAACAGAGTGTTGCACCAGTAGGTAGCTGCTCCAGCAACCACGGCTACAGCTGTCGCTGGTTGAAATAAAAACCCTGTATGTTAAAACATCTTCCTCAGAAAAGTTTCCATTTTTTTTTTTATCCATAGGCTCTCTATGAATGAAGAACTGTCCTCCAGAGGGAAAGTAGTATGCTTAGCCAGTGTGGAAATAGCATCATCCACCTTCGGGATGGATCCCCACAAATCTAATTGAGAGTCAGGGACCGGGAAAACTTTTTTTAAAAAGTAGAGGGGGAAAAAGAAGTTCCTACTCTTTCCCATTCGTTACTAATAATGTTCGCCACCTTAACTGGCACAGGAAAAGTCAGAGGGACCTTCCTATCTTCGTAAACCCTGTCTAATTTAGGGATGTTAGGCTCCTCAGGGAGTGTAGCCTCTGGAACCAAAGAGTAGACAGGACCTCCTTTAATAAAAAACGCAGATGCTCAATTTTAAATCTAAAGGAGGGTTCCTCCACTGAAGGAGGTTTAGTAACTGAAGTCTCCGACTCAGAAAGTTCTGAAGCTGCCGAGGATAACTCATCCTCGGATAGCTGAGATATAGTAGCTAAATCCAACAAATATTTAGATGACTCTAGGTCAGGAGAACTATGTATAACCTTTCTCTTGCATTTGTTAGAGAGAGGTAAGGCACTCAGGGCCGCAGACATCGCCAATTGTAACTGCGCGGTAAAGTACGCTGGAAAAAAAAAAATCCATATGGAGGATTAGTTGAGCCTTGGGGAACTGCATGTGGAGCGGGTAATGTAGAAAGGGTAGTAATTTCTCAGGACCCAGATTCCTGAGAAGTAAACAGCTCAGAAGGGCTAATAGCGCTATGAGTATTAGCAGGCTTGTCTCCCTTCTTAGACTTTAGAACAGTGTTTAGGCAAATAAAACAAAATTGAGCAGGCAGGCAAACCACAGCCTCCTCACAATATAAACAGGAATAATTAATCAGTACAGAAGGAGCGGAACCTTCTAATGTAGTATCAGAGTCCTCCATAGCTTTGTATATACCCACAGAAGGACAATCAAAACGAAACACTTATTTAAAAAATATGATCCTGCAAAACAACCACTGCCTGTGTGCACAGCACTAAGTGCAGGCGAAAGCATAAAATAACTCTCACTGAGAGAGTAACATCATCTTCTGGTGGACGAGAGGACCCCCCCCCCTTTTTTCCAAAAATCTGCAGCAAGGTTGGTTTGTTGAGTTGAGCCACCCGAGTGTCACCCGTGATATCAGACGCCAAAGTCATGTGGGGTGAACTCGTGGTCGAGTAACAAATCCACAGCCGACACATAGTACCAACTTCTCAGAGGAATAGAAGTTTAAGGTAACAACTTTCCCTATTGCAAACTGTATAATCTTATTGCAAGATTGAGTAACCCTGCTGCAAAATTGCTCCATAAGTCATCTGTTTTCTCCAAAGTGATACATTGCTTACTCTGCCTCCAATACTGCTTTGCTACTTACCACAAACTTTTATGTTCCAAAGACGTTATTGTGTAGATTTCTTGTGTTAACTATCTGCTTCTTAGTAACCCAATCCTTATGGTTAACTTATTGCTATTTGTACTAGTTTGACCTCTTTTACGATATTATATGCTAATGTATTTTTAGTCTGCGTATGTTTTTTTAGACTGTGTATATTAACACCTGATGATTTTTTATATTGTACACGCTCATTAGGGAGACGTCCCTATTTTTTTTTTTTTAATTCTCTTTGGATTTTCTTTTCATCTTGTCTCATTTTTTAGAGATTTTGCAACTATTAAATGAATTTTACTATATGATCTCCTCAGATATTTTTCATATGTATATAAATTTGATTTCTCATCCACTTTTCAGTTAAAATACTGTATAATTTCTCTTGTATGTACCCCTCAGCTATTATATTGTAGATATCTTTAGCTTTTTTAGCGCCCTTACTTATTCTATACTTGATCCTGAATAGAATGAAGAATCTATTAGTCTGTAAGGAGTTTTATATCTCTGACCTTTGCGCTCTACTAGATCCCCTCCTTCTCGTAAGACAGGACTTCCCCTGCTATGAAAAAGGGTGCCACGCTATGATGAGCTGCGCAACACTTCAAAAATGAAAGTGAAACCGGTTTGTTCCAAGCCAAAAACACACAGCCTATAAGCCTAAAAAAAAAATTAAAAAAAATTACATTAACAGATATAAATTCCCAAACTGTTCAAATAATCTCCCTGAAGGAGATATTAACCCTTGATCCTATCGAGGTATAAAGGAGCCACACTGTGACCCTGTATAGTGTTTTACAATGTATATATATATAAAAAAAAAAAAAACAGTCTTACCCTCCAGGATCCACGCTGTGGAACAGGTACAGCCTCTCAAGTGTGACAGTCTTGCAGCAACGCTTCTGACATGGACTTGAGTGTGTAGCAGCAAGCAGTGAAACTCGTCAACACTGATTGCCCAGGAGCTGTTAGCGACAGTCTGGATGGGTTCGCAGAAAAACTTTCCCTGCATCTCCAGACTCTAACTTTCATCAATAATCTCACCGAGTTCTTTGACATGATTACTTAAAACTCCAATCCTTTCTCGAAGGGAACATACCCATACAGGACTATCCAAATCTTCTGACACTTCTCTGCCACCTCCAATAGTGACGAAAGGCAAAGAATGACTGGGGGATAGGGGAAGTGGGAGGGATATTTAAGCATTTGGCTGGGGTGTCTTTGCCTCCTCCCGGTGGCCAGGTGTTGTATTTCCCAACAGTAAAGAAATGAGTCGTGGACTCTTCCTGCCTTATGGAAGGAAATTAAAGGGACATAAAACCCAATTTTTTTCTTTTGTGATTTAGAAAGAGCATGTCATTTTAAACAACTTTCTAATTTACTTCTATTATCTATTCATTATCTTGATATCACTTGCTGAAAAGCATATCTAAATATGCTCAGTAGCTGCTGATTGGTTGCTGCACATAGAGGCCTTGTGTGATTGGCTCACACATGTGCATTGCTATTTCTTCAACAAAGGATATCTAAAGAATTGAGCAAATTAGATAATAGAAGTAAATTGGAAAGTTGTTTAAAATTGCATGCCCTTTCTGAATCATGAAAGTTTAATTTTTACTAGACTGTCCCTTTAAGGTTGGTTTAACAACCATTTAATTTTTAGACCATTAAAATTAGATGTCATTTAAAAAAAAATTGTTTATTTTATTGCTTATCTTAAATAGTCTCAAAATTACACGGTGTTTGTGGTAGGACCATTGGTCTGATCTTTGTCATGAAAATCAAAGTTTAAAAAAATATATATAGAATATAGATAAAAACACTAGTTTATAGTTTTTTATTCTCCATTTATTATTGTATCAAAGTGCATTATGTCCAGAACAGGATTTGCCATTGAAATCAATTAGGGTAAAACATACTGTGTGTGTGTATGTATATATATATATATATATATATATATATATATATATATATATATATATATATATATATATATATATATATATATATATATATATATATATATATATATATATATATATATAAACTATGCCATGTTGATGTGACTGGGCATTGGGACAAAATCATCAAACAGTGCACAGCTTGAGTAGAATTTCACTTCTAAAGATTGATAAAATCCTAAAGATTGATCAAATCAGTCTTCTTTGATGTTCGTTGCTTTGGAGAAAAAACAGATAATACAAAGATAAATGAAGACCTTTTTCTGCAAAGGTCTGCAGATAAATTGTCATCTAAATCTATAGTGATCATACCATAGAGAAGAACAGGTCTGCAAATAAAGAAAAGGACAAAAACTATACAGAAGCTAGTAACAGGTAATGAACCCAAAGAAAGACTAAAATCTGCTGTTCTGTGATACATTTTTTGTTGTTTTTTTTGGGGGGGGGGGAGAGAATATCAGCAGAAGAAGCCTGTCAAACAAATACAAGAAACAACTGAGCACATGTAGTTATGCAGATAAATGTTTACTCATGGCAAAGCAAGGACTCCGCGTTCATATTATTGGCTCTGAAAGGGCTAATGGACCGCCCATAAAGATACATTAAAAACAAAAGATATATTCCAACTATACAGAATCTGTTAAGTGCTAAATGTTTTGTTTCTAATAAAACCTTAAGATACATCATAAAACACTTTTTTTTTTTTTTTTTGTTGCAAGGTCCTTTTCCCTTCCTGAGGGGTCCGCTTGAGTGTGCCAAACGGCTTATGCATGCATGTAAACAGAGACTACAGACAGCAAGCAACTGAACCACGACACAGAAACAAACTCATCAGGAAGGACAAAGACAATGAATTATTCTTTACATAGACACTTTCACTTTTGAAGCTGCACCATCTTAAAAGGGACAGTCAAGTCCAAAATAAACTTGAAGGCCACCTCTAATATGAATGCATTTTGACATTTTTTCACCACTAGAGGGCGTTAGTTCATGTGTGTCATATAGATAACATTGAGCTCACACACGTGAAGTTACCGAGGAGTCAGCACTGATAAAAGGCTAAAATGCAAGTCTGTCAAAAGAAATTAAATAAGCAGGCAGTCTGCGGAGGCTTAGATACAAGGCAATCAGAGAGGTTAAAATGTGTATTAATATAACTGTGTTGGTTATGCAAAACTGGGGAATAGGTAATAAAGCTGCTGAACTATGTGTTAATAGACTAAGGACACCACACACACACACTACATTTTTTAAGCAACATGTTTGCTTTTTTAATTTTCAATACTTATGAGTGTTTAACTTTTTCGGTCAAGCAAGGGTTAACCTGTTTGTAGCCCAGGTATAAATGGGTTTCTCAGGCTGGACCATATCAGTCTATGAATAAGCGCCACCAGGGTAAGAGAAACGCTTAAGACTTGATTTATTTGTCTTGTACATGTCTCTACGCCTGTCTGGGGGCTAGGTTTTAAGCATTTTTTTTCAATAAATGGTATTTTTTATATTTACACCAGCTTGTAGTGCCTGCTCCTCTGTGTGCCTCGTTCTGTTTTTTGTGGCTGGATCCGTCGCTGCTACGGCACTCCGGGCCCTCTAGGAAGCAGACCATTTAAAAAAAAAATTCTGTTGCACGGACCAGTAGTTTGACCGTGTTCCGGACACCCCTCCAGTTTGTAATAAAGGGATTATCTATCTTTTCAAAAAACAACAATTCTGGTGTTGACTGTCCATTTCAGAAATAAATAAAACAATTCTCAAAAATGTAGCAAAAACGTAATGTAGTTTGGAAGTGGAAGGTGACTAAGTTAACACATGAAGCTCCCATAAGATTATTATTCCAGGAAGCGGTGCGTATGTGTGTGTATGTGTGTGTGTGTGTATGTGTATGCATGTGTATGTGTGTGTATGTGTGTGTATGTAAGTGTGTATGTAAGTGTGTGTGTGTATGTAAGTGTGTGTGTGTATGTATGTGTATATGTGTGTGTGTGTGTGTATGTATGTGTATGTGTATGTGTGTGTGTATGTATGTAAGTGTGTATGTGTATGTGTGTGTGTGTGTGTGTGTGTGTGTGTGTGTGTGTGTATGTGTGTGTGTGTGTGTGTATGTGTGTGTGTGTGTGTATGTGTGTATGTATGTATGTATGTATGTATGGTGGATTTATACTATGCATATATAAATTGTATGTGATAACAGAAGTAAAATCAGAAAATGAGATGCTCATCTGGATCGCGACAATTGAATTTTGACCTTGATCTCCCTTTATGAGAACACAGAACTTCAGAGATTGTGCTTTTGATGTAGGGAGAGGTTTGCAGCTGAATTCTAGTTTATGAGAAAAAGAGGGATAACAAGTTGTCAATCACCTTATGGCACTACTCCCTCGTTCCTTCTTTGGGCAGATTTAGTAAGCTCCCAAAAGTAAAATACAAGAAAAATACCTTTTAGCTGCAGCATTTATGTTGTAAAGGTATACAGATGTTTTGGCATTTAGTTATAGGTCCTTTAGAATACGTGTTACTCTAGCAAGCTTGTAAATAGAGTTTAATGCCCCTTTAAAAAGCAAAATTTCATGAAGAGCACATCCTCACAGATGAATTAACAGTAAAATATGGAAAGTTGAAATCTTACCTGAGGTTCTTTGCTTAACAGAACATGTCTGGATCCATGAGGAGTTGGCGATCTCTTCACTACTGCCCGATGATAGAACTGGTAATAATCATCAAAAATCTAAACAAAAAAATAAGTCAAACCATTAAAAAGGGGAACACCGCAGACATTTCCATAAAAAATTCTGTCATCCTTATTACACCAGTGCTAGGAAAGATGCTTAAGAAGCAGTCACACGAGGCACCTGTACCCTATTGCTTACCTATAATAATATAAGTTATTTCTGGAATTCACCTCTGCAATTCCATACACCGCCCGAGGATAGGCTGAAAAATTCCACTAGTTCATTAGACAAAATACTAATAAACTGTAGAAAAAAAAATTAGGCTTTTTACATTTAAAGTGAAGGTAAACTTTGGTGAATGAAAGCCTGTTTTTTTTAAAAATGCTATTAAAAACAGGGGCACTTTCATTCATCAAAGTTTACAAATCAAGTTTTTTAACAAAAGCGGCTACCTTTTTTTTTTTTTTTTTTCACAGCTACAGCAGCTTCCCCCTCCTGGAAATCCTCTCTTCACACATCAGCAATGACTAATCTGGCTTCCTCCAATCACAGCTTTCCCCCAGGGTGGTTATTGCCTGAGGCCATGCTGTGATTGGAGGAAGCCGGATTAGTCATTGCTGACGTGTGAAGAGAGGATTTCCAGGAGGGGGAAGCTGCTTTGGCTGTGAAAAGAAAAAAAGGTAAGTTTTTAATCAAAACGGCTGCTTTGTAAACATTGATGAATGAAAATGCCCCTGTTTTTAATAGTATAATTAAAAAACGGGCTTTCATTCACCAAATTTTACCTTCACTTTAATATGGTAAACTATAGTGTTCATTTTACATATTCACACACCAGTAAATAAATAAATACACAGAATATGGGGCTTATTTATGAAGCTGCAGTCACAATTTTGGAGCCCTAGTGTTGCAAGTTCACACATGCACTTAAAGGGACACTAAACCCAAAAAATGTCTTTCATGATTCAAGTAGAGAATACACTTTTAAACAACATTCCAATTTACTTGTATTATCTAATTTGCTTCATTCAGTAGATATCCGTTGTTGAAGAAATAGTAATGCACATGTGTGAGCCAATCACACGAGGCATCTATGTGCAGCAACCAATCAGCAGCTACTTAGCCTATCTAGATATGCTTTTCAGCAAAGTTGTTTAAAATTGTATGCTCTTTCTAAATCATGAAAGAAAAAATTTGGGTTTCATGTCTCTTTAAGAACCAGTGACTGTAAGACCTCATATTCCTAACCTCTCAGATGAAACTCACACCAGACTGATAACCTCTGCTCTATAGCAAGAAGAATATATGTACTAGAGAATATAAATATATGGGGTTTATTTTTTTATTATTTTCTTTTTCTCATTTCAGAAGTTGTAAAGTATATAAATTTGGGTGCAAGCAATTCCTATATGTGAAAAGTAAATTATGAAATAATTGGACAAACAATTTGCTGACAAAGATATAATTGACATCCTCCACCGTATCACTGCTAACCTATTTCCCAGAGGGTTGTCATGGCAACAGTCTGGACACCTAATAAATGCAGTGTTCTAAAAGCTGCGTGACAATTGGACATTTATAGCATGTAATAGTTCCTATTAAGTTAGGCAAGCGCAGTAGAGTGAGTGTTCTGTGTGAGCAAGCAGGATGGTGCATTCAGGGAATTATTTTAACATTAATAAATCAATGGGTGGTTAATAAAGAACTATTGGAAAGAGACCCAGACTTTCTAAAATTGTTGATATGATTTCTCAGTATAGGCAAAATAAGAAGTATAAAATAATTCCCTGTGTAGCATAACTGATTCAGAAAACAAACAGGCTGCACTTCTTAAAGGGATAATAAACCTTAATTTTTTCTTTCATGATTCAGATAGAGCATGCAATTTTAAGCAACTTTATTTGAAAAAGCAGAAATGTGAGGTTAGGGACCAGACCATTTTTGGTTCAACACCTGTGTAGCACTTGCCGATAGGTGGCTACATTTAACAAACTAGTTAGTCTACTGTGTTTAGTGCTCCATTAAACTCAAAACTAGACACTGGCATAGGTTACCCAAAAGTGGAAAGGCATTGTGAAATCCATTCACTGATCGTCCATCTAGCCAGCATCTTTTAGTCAAATTAACATCTTTCTCTTAAAAGGACCATTAATCACAGTAACATTGCCTAATAAAAAGATAATGCCATTGTACTTACTCTGAACTTTAAATGAACAATAGGTTTTGATAACAAATTTCACAATTTCCCTTAATTTGCCAGCCCCCTGTACCACGTGACAGCCATCAGCAAATTACACTCTCATATGCTTATGCCTCA
>NC_069504.1:655389922-655407422 GCF_027579735.1 Bombina bombina
GGTAAGGTACTACTGCAATGCCCCTTGGTCTTAGCACCGCTAGAAGGGACCCTAGTACCTTTGTGAAAATCCTTGGAGCAGTGGCTAATCCGAAAGGAAGCGCCACGAACTGGTAATGTTTGTCCAGGAATGCAAACCTTAGGAACCGATGATGTTCCTTGTGGATAGGAATATGTAGATACGCATCCTTTAAATCCACCGTGGTCATAAATTGACCTTCCTGGATGGAAGGAAGGATAGTTCGAATGGTTTCCATCTTGAACGATGGAACCTTGAGAAATTTGTTTAAGATCTTGAGATCTAGGATTGGTCTGAACGTTCCCTCTTTTTTGGGAACTATGAACAGATTGGAGTAGAACCCCATCCCTTGTTCTCTTAATGGAACAGGATGAATCACTCCCATTTTTAACAGGTCTTCTACACAATGTAAGAACGCCTGTCTTTTTATGTGGTCTGAAGACAACTGCGACTTGTGGAACCTCCCCCTTGGGGGAAGTCCCTTGAATTCCAGAAGATAACCCTGGGAGACTATTTCTAGCGCCCAAGGATCCAGAACATCTCTTGCCCAAGCCTGAGCGAAGAGAGAGAGTCTGCCCCCCACCAGATCCGGTCCCGGATCGGGGGCCAATATTTCATGCTGTCTTGGTAGCAGTGGCAGGTTTCTTGGCCTGCTTTCCCTTGTTCCAGCCTTGCATTGGTCTCCAAGCTGGCTTGGCCTGAGAAGTATTACCCTCTTGCTTAGAGGACGTAGCACCTTGGGCTGGTCCGTTTTTACGAAAGGGACGAAAATTAGGTCTATTTTTTGCCTTGAAGGGCCGATCCTGAGGAAGGGCGTGGCCCTTACCCCCAGTGATATCAGAGATAATCTCTTTCAAGTCAGGACCAAACAGCGTTTTCCCCTTGAAAGGAATGTTTAGTAGCTTGTTCTTGGAAGACGCATCAGCCGACCAAGATTTCAACCAAAGCGCTCTGCGCGCCACAATAGCAAACCCAGAGTTCTTAGCCGCTAACTTAGCCAATTGCAAAGAGGCGTCTAGAGTGAAAGAATTAGCCAATTTGAGAGCATTGATTCTGTCCATAATCTCCTCATAAGGAGGAGAGTCACTATCGAGCACCTTAAGCAGTTCATCAAACCAGAAATATGCGGCTGTAGTGACAGGGACAATGCATGAAATGGGTTGTAGAAGGTAACCCTGCTGAACAAACATCTTTTTAAGCAAACCTTCTAATTTTTTATCCATAGGATCTTTGAAAGCACAACTATCCTCTATGGGAATAGTGGTGCGTTTGTTTAAAGTAGAAACCGCTCCCTCGACCTTGGGGACTGACTGCCATAAGTCCTTTCTGGGGTCGACCATAGGAAACAATTTTTTAAATATGGGGGGAGGGACGAAAGGAATACCGGGCCTTTCCCATTCTTTATTAACAATGTCCGCCACCCGCTTGGGTATAGGAAAAGCTTCTGGGAGCCCCGGCACCTCTAGGAACTTGTCCATTTTACATAGTTTCTCTGGGATGACTAAATTTTCACAATCATCCAGAGTGGATAATACCTCCTTAAGCAAAATGCGGAGATGTTCCAATTTAAATTTAAATGTAATCACATCAGATTCAGCCTGCTGAGAAATGTTCCCTAAATCAGTAATTTCTCCCTCAGACAAAACCTCCCTGGCCCCCTCAGATTGGGTTAGGGGCCCTTCAGAGATATTAATATCAGCGTCGTCATGCTCTTCAGTAACTAAAACAGAGCAGCCACGCTTACGCTGACAAGGGTTCATTTTGGCTAAAATGTTTTTGACAGAATTATCCATTACAGCCGTTATCAATCGATTTAGCCCAAAAAAAGTCTACAGTTTAAATAAGCCCTTGTGAAGCCCTTATTTACAATCTTAATAAACATGGCTTACCGGATCCCATAGGGAAAATGACAGCTTCCAGCATTACATCGTCTTGTTAGAATGTGTCATACCTCAAGCAGCAAGAGACTGCAAACTGTTCCCCCAACTGAAGTTAATTGCTCTCAACAGTCCTGTGTGGAACAGCCATGGATTTTAGTTACGGTTGCTAAAATCATTTTCCTCATACAAACAGAATTCTTCATCTCTTTTCTGTTTCTGAGTAAATAGTACGTACCAGCACTATTTGAAAATAACAAACTCTTGATTGAATAATGAAAAACTACAGTTAAACACTAAAAAACTCTAAGCCATCTCCGTGGAGATGTTGCCTGTACAACGGCAAAGAGAATGACTGGGGTAGGCGGAGCCTAGGAGGGATCATGTGACCAGCTTTGCTGGGCTCTTTGCCATTTCCTGTTGGGGAAGAGAATATCCCACAAGTAAGGATGACGCCGTGGACCGGACACACCTATGTTGGAGAAAAGAACTGCGCTCGCAGACCCAACACAGCTGATAAGGGGAGGCAGATATCGGCACAAGGACTTCTCCTCCAGCCTCATCATGGAAGGATAACCCTGGTCAAGTTTCTCACCAAGAATGCTTCCACTGCAAAAATGCCGGCGGTGCTAAATGAAGCAATTGTTTAAAGGAGCACTGCCTGGAAAGAGCAACCTTTATCAGCGCATGTGCCTTGTCTTCTCTATAAAAGCCTGCACTTTATCGCTCACTGTACTGTGTGCTGGCTTTTACAGAGAGGATAAGACAGATGTGCTGCCCCTCCCAAATCTGTTGGCCTAGGCCATAATACGCCCCTGGCTAGGGCTTAAAATGACATACTATAAGAAATTAGACCATGTAATTTTGGTACTATAATGGCCCTTTAATAAAGGATTAACACAATGAACACCTTGTATTTATTAGGCATTTCTGTTGTGTTGCTATAGAATAACATATCAGCCAAGTCTTAATGTTTTTAAAACAAATTGACATTTTTACTGTAATTTTTTTTTTCACGCCATTAGAGATCCAGATGGAAAAAGGACCTTGAGAAAACAGGTTGTGTTTCCGAGGAAGAAGCCATGGAAAGCAAGAAAACATCTGCACGATCTCCGTATACCAAATCCAGCTCTAGCAATACAAATGACTGACGTTGACTCTTGGAAGAAAAGCAAACAAAGGAAACCGGTATGCTAGAGGACAGTCCTATGGACATATCACGGTGTCTTCTATGTGAGCCTTTGGATCCTTTGACCTGCACAATAGCTTTGAAGCGTGTGATTTAAGTGAGAGCTCACCAGATCTGACGTGTAAGCCCATTGTGATCACTGAGCGTTCAAAAATTTGCTAATGGAGAGACCACTCTCTTGGATGGAAAGATTGACTGCTGAGATGATCCACCTCCCAGTTGTTCACACCTGGTATGTGAATGGTCAATAGGGAAGAATGATTCCTCAAGAGAGTATTAGACATTTCCTGCATGGCAAGTGGACTGCGGTTACCTACCTTGATGATTTATGTAAGCCACAGGAGAAATGTTGTCCGACTGGAAACTGATAAACTAATCTACCTTCAATAGGGGCCAGGGCTGAAGAGCCCGAAGTTCACTTGAAGTTCCAGAATGTAGGACAGTAACCTTGTCTCTAGAGGATAACTCATTGCACTCTTCAAGAAACCCAGACCACCTCCCAGTCAGAGAGAGACTGGTGTCCGTCAGCACAATATACCAAAACTTACTAAGGAAGTATGTCCCAAGGGTCAAAGGCAGACTGTGTCCTCAAGAAAAGATTGACTGACAAAGAATCCAAAGCAATCTGTCTGCCAAATGTAGATAATTATTTGACCACTGAGATAGCATAGCCATTAAAGGGGTCTCAAGTGAAAAGGAGGTAAAATAGAGACTGTCTGAAGCAGCTACCATAAGACCCATTGCGCCACTATGCACTGAGCTACTGAGCTCATGATAGGAAGAGAGACACCCTCTGAATCTTTATATTGCAATGTTTCGTCAGGAAACTAGATGCCTAAGGATTGAGTCTAATATGACTCCTGTAAATGCTAGCCTTATAGTAGGATATAATGAGTTTTTTGGGTACATTGATACTCCAACCATGGTCTTGAAAGAAGACAGAGGCTTGTAAGTATGAGCAATAGCTATTGACAGTAAATAAGCTTGCACTAGTATTTAATTCAAATAAGAAGGAACTGAAATGTCCTGATTCTGATACCTGGCAAGATTGGCAAAGTTTTGCAGATATACAAACCTCAGGAACTGAAATGAATCTCTGTGTAAAGGATGTGAAGATAAGAATCCTTGAGGTCTAATAGCCATAAACTGACCCTTTGTATTAAGGGGAAAAAAACATGAGGGGTGTTCCCATTATACAAGTGGGAATCCTGACCAATATGTTTATTGATGTTAAATCCAGGACAGGACTGAAAATCCCTGGGGGCAATGAACAGATTGGGGTAAAAACTCATGACCCTGAGGTTACACAGGTACTACGATTAATTATACCCCTATCCTCCAAATTGTGTTATAAATGTTACTGCCTCTTAAAGATCATAGTCAACATCTAGATAGGACTGCTGACCAATCAGGGGGACTCTGCTTCAAAGAGAACAAAAACACTCAATCTCTTGAAGGACAAAGAGAATCAGTCTGGCTATCCGAACAATTTGTCTGGATTTATTCAAAAATGTAGAAACTTATGCATAAGCATCAGATGTAGTGTGCACATACTTAGACTGTCACATGACCTTACTGACTGGAGGAACAGCACATATAGACCAACAGGTACACAGGTTCACATTAGATACTTGTAAATCCATGTCCAGAATAAGCATATATACTTATATACAAAGTAAATATATAGTTCACGAAAATATACAATGATTAATGCTCAATGTCTGCATGATAAACGTATGTGTGCATACATATAAATTACACATAACATAGGTATAAAAGAGATACCAATAGATTTTTATCTAAAGGATCTCCACTGTTGTATTAAAATACAGATAAATCCTGTCTGCATTTGGAATTAAACACACAGAGTACAATGCATGAAAGGTATATACTATAGAATTGTGAACACTTATAGCATAGGACATGTAATGTCTTGCATATCTACAGAGACAGAAGTTCTGCCTATGCAAAAATTATTATTTGTGATGCTGAACATGCAATGAATATAAACCACTTTGAGATTTGTATATCACAATAGTGTACAGAACCTGCAGGAGGTACATTACTGCAAATAATATTCCAGAGAGTATAACATGTACATTATATAACATGCAGACTGACATAAAAAAAACACAATCTGTTTACATCCCCTTGAAATGATGTTAGTACAATGCTTTTTTGACTTATAAAAAAGTATAAATAGCGCAGATAGTTATAAGAAATAGTAATGGCACCATATATCATTATGTTCAGTACAATATATAATTGCACATATTATAATAAATTGGAAACACCGTAGATCACATACAAATGTGCTGTAGTGTACAGCTGCATAAAGGTCCTTTCGAAAAACACCTGCCTAGAGGATGTTATCAAATCTGAACCTTTAGGTTATTAGCAGAATTATTTTACACATTTACCTCAGGTGTTAAATCCCCAGAATTATGCTTACTTAGTTTGGGGACAGCCATTTAAACAAACTGTCACTGTTCTGTACCTGTCATTTTTGGCTTCAGGAGTAAAATCAGTGATTTCCCAGAGTGACAAGTACAGAGCCAATTCCCTCTGGGAAGTGGATGGTTGCAGCTGATATGTATGCAAAATTTGAGGTATACTCACAGATTTGAATTACCTGGCATACTGGAACATATTTGCAAGATAAACATATATATGTAGACAGAGGGATATCAGAACCTGACTCCTATATAGAGATATCAGTGGGGACAGACACATTTTGTTCCAGTGTTTACTTATAATAAAGTATGCAATGAATGTATATAAGAATTGGTACAGAGCCCTGCACACTACATGTATATACTCCCTCACACACCTTAATTATCTCAGTGTAGTAACACTGATTCAGATAGAAAATTGCTTAAAATTGTTTACCCATTCCCTAGTTTTTCATAACCAACATAGTTATATTTATATAATTTTTACCTCTGTGATAATCTTGTATCTAAGCCTCTGCAGACTGCCCCTTTATTTCAGTTCTTTTGACAGACTTGCAGTTTAGCCAATCAGTGATGGCTCCCAGGTAACTTCACGTGCACGAGCACAGTGTTATCTATATGAAAAACATGAACTAACACCCCCTAGTGGTGAAAAACCTGTTAAAATGCATTCTTAAGAGGCGGCCTTCAAGGACTAAGAAATTAGCATATGAACCTCCTAGGTTAAGCTTTCAACTAAGAATACCAAGAGAACAAAGAAAAATTGGTGATAAAATAAATTGGAAAATTATTTAAAATTGCATGCCCTATCTGAATCATGAAAGGTTTTTTTTACTAGATTGTCCCTTTAAGTACCCCCTGGCAGCTCCTGTAAAGGTACTTCCCCCCCTTCCTTGGGCTGGCAGGCACTGTAATTAAATATGGGTCTGACCCAAACTGCAAAAAAACATGATTTTTAGCTATAGAAATCCAGGAACAGTGAGGGGGTGGAGCTATCAGTAGGAGAAAAGCGAGTGCTTCAGTAAATAAAAAAATATCACTTTTGGATCTTTTAGTAAAAAAAAAAAAAAAAAAAAAAGTGCACCAAGCATAAAACATCTCCTAAATAAAAAAAAATTTAAAAAACTTCCCCTGCCTAACCTGAGACTCCTCTACTGAACCGCACTGCATTAAGCAGATGGTGCTTTTCTTAAAGGGCCATACACCCAATTATAAAAAGTGCCTCCAAAAGTGTCCACAGAGTTGCCAGAGGGCTGAAAATGTGTCTGGCTTCCCTTAATACATTCCTGAGCATGACAAAACAGGTAGGGACCTGAAAAGTGTCATGAAGATAGCAAGTTAAGTCCCCTGACTATGTCGTACATGTGTCAGAGTTACTACAAATAGCCTCTAGGCAGTGTGTGTGCTGTGTTAAGTCAATTACCTTACGCACAACCCCTCCACTGGCTTACCAGGCATGTCAATCCAAGTCCATACAGCTGCAGCAGTATCTATAAGAGAACAACTTCAATACAGGTATCGAGTACCACAGAGGATTGGAGTAGGAAATAACTGTGTCCCTCATAGGGAGGCTAGGGATGAGTCCCCACGATGCCTGAGGGTAGTTATGGCTGAAGTCCTGTAAGGAATAAACTTTTATGTGCACCTTTTATTCAGCTGTTGTGAAGAGTCTTTTCTGTCTTCTTTGTAATTGATACTCCCTAGGGATTCTTTGTCTCACATAGGTCTGAGCTCCCAATTTGTAATCCATAAGCAAGTAGCTGGAACAACCTCTATTCTCAACCAACTCCTACGAGGTCAAGAACAAAAACTAAGAGAGAAATGGGAGGGGGGAGGGATTTTAAGCACTGAAATGGATTCTTGACCTACTCCTAATAGTGGGAAATATATCCCATATTTTATGGAGGACTGTGGATAATCATTTTACAAAAGAAAAAGAAACAAAGGTCTAAAGAGTTATGAGACTCTTGGGAGGAATAATTTTCCCATCCTTGATGAAGAACTGCTTGAGAGTGAGACACAACCAGGTGAAAAGAGGGTTCCTGTACCAAAAGACCATCCAAATAAGGAACTACAGAGATTCCTTGAGCTCGAACCACACAGTCACCAATGCTCCTACAATTTTGGTAAATAAATGGAAGTACCATAAACTGAATGCTTGTTTAAGAAAGCAAATCTCAGGAACCTGACCCCTGTGAATAGAGATATGTAAACAAACATCTTTAAAGTCTATGGTAGACAAAACGGAATCACCTGCACTAAACGAGTAAAGTTTGAACTGTCTCCATCTTGAAAGTGGGAACTTTCAAAATTTGTTTAAGGTTTTGAGCTCCAAGATGGGCTAAAAAGTACCTTATTTTTTTGCTTTTCTACTATAAACAAAAACATGCTGCACATTTAAGCGTACCCTTAGACGAAAATGCTCCTTTACCCTCAGTGACTGGGTCAAGACGTGATGCTATAATTGCCACAAACAGGAATTTACCCTGAAAGAGAAGCGATAACATCCTGTGTTTAGTAGACCAAGACTTAAGCTATAAAACTTGCCTTGACAAAAACAGCCAAAGCATCATATTTTTGCATTAAAGGGATACTAAACCCAATTTTTTTCTTTCATGATTGAAATAGAGCATGCAATTTAAACAACTTTCTCATTTGCTCCTATTAACAAATGTTATTTGTTCTCTTGTTGTCTTTATTTGAAATAGCAGTGGTTAGCACTTGCTGATTGGTTTGCTACATTTAGCCACCAATCAGCAAGCGCTACCCAGGTGCTGAACTAAAAATGGGACGGCTCTTAAGCTTACAGTCTAGCTTTTTAAAATCAAGATAGCATGTGAACGAGGAAAAATTGATAATAGGAGTGAATTAGAAAGTTGCTTAAAATTGCATGCTGTAGCCTGTACCTGAATCATGAAAGACAAAATTTGGGTTTAGTATCCCTTTAATGTGAACCATTTCCACAGCTGCTTTTAGAAGCTTCTGAATTGACATCACATCAAACTAAGCTAAATTAATTAAAGAGTGTTGTAAATTCTACAAGCGTATATGACTTATTTCACATAGGATGGCTAATTTGTCATTCTTTTAAATGGATATGAAAACCAAAATTTTCTCTCATGATTCAGATAGAGCATACATGTTTAAACAACTTTCTAATTCACTTCTATGATCAATTTTTCTTTATTCTCTTGGTATCCTTTGTTGAACGAGCCGCACTGCACTGCTGGGAGGTAGCTGAAAACCTTTGTAAGCCAATGACAGGATATATATACATATATATATATACATACATACATATATACACACACATATATACACCAATAAGCAGCTAGCTCCAAGCTTCTGAGACTACCTAGGTGTGCTTTCAACAAGGGATACAAAGAGAACAAAGCAAAACTGGTGAAGAGATATAAATTGGAAAGTTTTGTGAACTTGCATATTCTACCTGAATCATGAAAGCTTAATTTTAAACTTTACTTTAAAGGGACATTCCAGTCAAAAATTAAATGCACATAGAATTACATCTTTGTATAGAAAGATATTTACAATATACATGCATTGGCAAAAATGCTTCTAGTAAAAGTTATCACTGTTTTAGTGTTAACATTTTTCTCTGCATGTGCATGTGAAGCATCGTTAGATATTCTCAGTGCACCAGCATTTTAAATACTGCAGTTGCTCAGAGTGCCAGTGGGGCTTGTATCATGTCAGCAAATAACAAATGAAATCATTACTAGATGGTACAAGCACCTTAGACTGTCTGAGGAAGTGCTGTGTTTAAAATGCTGGTGCACGGTGCATATTTAAATACACTTTTGAAACAGCTATATCTTTTATCAGAAGCATTTTTGCTACTGCATGTATATTACAAAAATGCATCTATACAAAACGGAAATGCATCCATTTGGATTCCAATTTTGGCTGGAATATCCCTTTAAGTCTAAATTTGCTCTTTAAATAGTGCGGTCATCATGCTGTTACTATCCGGTTCTGTCCGTATAACAGTATCAAATCACTAGTGTAATAGTCTGCCGCCCCCAAGTGAAATACAATGTCAATGTCAAACTTAGTGAGAGATCAGTCATTTCCTACTTTCCAACACAGCCACAGCTGCGCCTGCATACTTTCAATCACTTTGCACTTACAGTGTAGCAGAAAGATTAGAGTCTTAGACTGTATGGCTAAAAGCTATTACTTACAGAATATAAACTTACTCAAACAGATGTGCACATTTTTCGGATTTAGGCCTCACTTCCAACTAAATAACATTCTAAGCACTTAAGCCTATGTGAATAAACACACATAAAATTATAACCAAGTTAAAACAACTGCCAATGATTTCATTCTATTGCAGTGTTTAATAAACAATTATGCAATATGAACATAATTAACATTTCTAACTAAAACCAGTCTGCTATAGTGCATAGCATTCAAAGTTTCTAGTCTACTTGATCTCTATCCTGAATATGCAGATGAAGTATTTGTTCTACCCACACGCTGCTGCTGCTAAATATGGCAAAACTAGTTAAATATTCCCTAACTGTTTTTCTAATTGTTGACTAAACCATCTGCTTCAAATAGGGCAGTAATTCCACCATCCTCCAAAATATATTTTATATACACACTAAAAATATTATATATATATATATATATATATATATATATATATATATATATATATATATATATATATATATATATATATATATATATATATATATATATATATATATATATATATATATATATATATGTGTGTGTGTGTATATATATATATATATATATATGAAATGAGGAAAAAGGAAGCTGAGTCCCAGGGTCAGTAATGGAGTTTATTGCAATGCAGGCTTACAACAGGTTAGGTGAGCTCCATCTATATATATATAAATAAAACACAACAATTAAAATTATGGGGAGGCAAAAAGTGAGTTTAAAATCCTCCACTAAATACAAAATATAGAGAAAATAACTCATTGTGTAAACCATTTACAAATCTAAACAAGTCGGAAGACTTGCTTTAAACCCAGAAACTCTCTGACTACACTGTTTCCAATGCAGCAAAGGAATCTGGGTAAGATATGCAAATGAGGTTCACAATGACTCACCTTTTTACTTTTAGCCTGCTTTTTAAGACAGACTTCCCTTTATGCCATAGCACTGCTGCATTACACAGCTTTTATGGTTCTGTTTATGTTTATTCTGTTTATGCTTTTGTTCTTACAAAAAGGGCAAAGCTCCAGAATAGCCCTTGGACTCCTGTCCTGAGGGAGAAAAGCTTTCTAACCTCCAGTCACAGTAGTCACCAGTTCCAAACTTCACAACCTCAATGGAAACTAAGCCTAAGGGGCCGAATTATCATTCTGTGAATGCAACAGTTTCCGCTCAAGCCTTCCGGCTCGCCGGAAATGGAAGTTAAGAACCAGCTGTCTTAAGACTGCTGCTCCTTAATTCATCCGCCACCGGCGTATTGGTCACGAATGTTAAGGGGCGGCATTGCACAATGCCACCTGCTAGGGGCAGATTTCGCAATGAAAACGGTTCTCACTCACACAGAAAAATGTGTGATTAAGCAGGATAAGGCCTAGGTTGGGGGCAGCGCTGTAGGCACTTAGAAATAAGTGCAGAAGACTTGAAGCCTATAATTCTATCACACGTGCGGTGCAATAGATAGAAGTAAAAAGGGCAATTATTTTTCTTTACAAAACTGGACCAGACTGGAATCTTTTTGGCTGAATAAATATTTTTTTTACAATAGGGGGGGGGGGGGGGGCTATGAGAAAAACAAAATTTATGCTTACCTGATACATTTCTCTCTTTTGCGATGTACCGAGTCCACGGTTTCATCCTTACTTGTGGGATATTATCCTTCTCAACAGGAAGTGGCAACGAGAGCACCCACAGTAGAGCTGTCTATATAGTTCCCCCCTTAACTCCACCCCCAAGTCATTCGACCGAAGGCCAAGGAAGAAAAAGGAGAAACTATAAGGTGCAGAGGTGACTGAAGTTTTTAATAAAAAATACTGTCTTGAATAGACAGGGCGGGCCGTGGACTCGGTACATCGCAAAAGAAAAAATTTATGCTTACCTGATAAATTTCTGTTTTCTTTTGCAAGATGTACCGAGTCCACGGTTTCATCCTTACTTGTGGGATACCAATACAAAGCTTTAGGACACGGATGAAGGGAGCAACAAGACAGGAACCTAAACGGAAGGCACCACTGCTTGCAAAACCTCTCTCCCAAAAATAGCCTCCAAAGAAGCAAAAGTATCAAATTTGGAAAATTTGGAAAAAGGTATGGAGCAAAGATCAAGTCGCAGCCTTACAAATCTGTTCAACAAAAGCCCATGTGGAAGCTACCGCTCTAGTAGAATGATCTGTAATCCTTTCAGGAGGCTGCTGTCCAGCAGTCTCAGACAAACGGATGATGCTTTTCAGCATGCTTTTCAGAGAGGTAGCCGTAGCCTTTTGACCCCTACGCTTTCCATAACAGACAACAAAGAAGATGTTTGATGAAAATCTTAGGTTGCCTGCAAATAAAACTTCAAAGCACGAACTACGTCCAAGTTGTGCAACAGACGTTCCTTCAAAGAAGAAGGATTAGGACACAGAGAAGGAACAACAATTTCCTGATTGATATTCCTGTTAGTAACAACCTTAGGTAGGAACCCAGGTTTGGTACGCAAAACCACCTTATCAGCATGGAAAACAAGATAAGGTGAGTCACATTGTAATGCAGATAGTTCAGAAACTCTTCGAGCTGAAGAGATAGCAACTAGGAACAGAACTTTCCAAGATAGAAGCTTAATATCTATGGAATGCATGGGTTCAAATGGAACTCCCTGAAGAACTTTAAGAACTAAATTTAGACTCCATGGCGGAGCAACAAGTTTAAACACAGGCTTAATTCTAGCTAAAGCCTGACAAAAGGCCTGAACGTCTGGGACATCTGCCAGACGCTTGTGCAACAGAATAGACAGAGCAGATATATGTCCTTTTAGGGAACTAGCTGACAAACCTTTCTCCAATCCCTCTTGGAGAAAAGACAAAATCCTAGGAATCCTGATTTTACTCCATGAGTAGCCTTTGGAATTGCACCAAAAAAAGATATTTACGCCATATCTTATGATAGATTTTCCTGGTAACAGGCTTCCGAGCCTGAATCAAGGTATCTATGACCGACTCAGAGAAACCCCGCTTTCACAGAATCAAGCGTTCAATCTTCAAGCAGTCAGTTGCAGAGAAATAAGATTTGGATGCTTGAATGGACCTTGAATCAAAAATGTCCTGTCTCAGTGGCAGAGTCCATGGTGGAAGAGATTACATGTCCACAAGGTCTGCATACCAAGTCCTGCGTGGCCACGCAGGTGCTACCAAAATCACCAAAGCTCTCTCCTGTTTGATTCTGGCAATCAGACGCGGAAGGAGAGGGAAAGGTGGAAACACATAAGCCAGGTTGAACGACCAGGGTACTGCTAGAGCATCTATCAGTACTGCCTGAGGATCCCTTGACCTGGATCCGTAACGAGGAAGTTTGCCATTCTGACAAGACGCCATCAGATACAATTCTGGTGTGCCCCATAGCTGAACCAGTTGAGCAAACACCTCCGGATGGAGTTCCCACTCCCCCGGATGAAAAGTCTGACGACTTAGAAAATCTGCCTCCCAGTTCTCTACTCCTGGGATATAGATCATTGATAGATGGCAAGAGTGAGTCTCTGCCCATCGAATTATCCTTGAAACTTCTATCATCGCTAAGGAACTCCTTGTTCCCCCCTGATGATTGATATAAGCTACAGTCGTGATATTGTCCGACTGAAATCTGATAAATCCACCCGAAGCCAGCTGAGGCCACGCCTGAAGAGCATTGAATATCGCTCTTAATTCCAGAATATTTATCGGTAGGAGAGCCTCCTCCTGAGTCCACAATCCCTGTGCTTTCAGGGAATTCCAGACTGCACCCCAGCCCAGAAGGCTGCCGTCCGTCGTCACTATAACCCACGCTGGCCTGCGGAAACACATTCCCCGGCAGGTGGTTAAAATTTTTGATTTTCTGACTTCCGTCAGAAATATTTTCATTTCTACAGAGTCTATCAGAGTCCCTAGAAA
Organism: Bombina bombina; assembly: GCF_027579735.1. Lineage (NCBI taxonomy): Eukaryota > Metazoa > Chordata > Amphibia > Anura > Bombinatoridae > Bombina > Bombina bombina. The sequence continues at coordinate 655,403,570 of NC_069504.1, forward strand.
TGAAACTCTTGTGAGAGGGGAAAGAGAACTCTTGTGGATGTTCACCTTCCACCCATGAGATCTTAGAAAGGCCAACACTAAGTCCGTGTGAGACTTGGCTAGTTGGAAAGTCGACGCTTGAATTAGGATGTCGTCTAGATAAAGGCACCACTGATATGCCCCGTGGCCTTAGGACCGCCAGAAGGGACCCTAGCATCTTTGTTAAGATTCTTGGCGCCGTGGCCAACCCGAAGGGAAGAGCCACAAACTGGTAATGCTTGTCCAGAAAGGCAAACCTGAGGAACTGGTGATTATCTTTGTGGATAGGAATGTGTAGATATGCATCCTTTAAGTCCACGGTGGTCATATATTGACCCTCCTGGATCACTGGTAAAATAGTCCGAATGGTCTCCATCTTGAAGGATGGAACTCTTAAGAATTGGTTTAGGATCTTGAGATCTAGAATAGGTCTGAAGGTTCCCTCTTTTTTTGGAACCACAAACAGATTGGAGTAGAACCCTTGACCCTGTTCTGCTTTCGGAACTGGGCAGATCACTCCCATGGTAAAAAGGTCTTCTACACAGTGTAAGAACTCCTCTCTTTTTGTCTGGTTTACAGACAATTGAGAAAGATGGAATCTCCCCCTTGGCGGAGAATCTTTGAAATCTAGAAGATACCCCTGGGTTACAATTTCTACGGCCCTGGAGTCCTGAAAGTCTCTTGCCCAGGGAGAGAGAGACAGAGAGAGTCTGCCCCCTACTAGAGCCAGTTCCGGATCGGGGGCTACCCCTTCATGCTGTCTTAGTGGCAGCAGCAGGCTTCTTGGCCTGCTTACCCTTGTTCCAAGCCTGGTTACGTCTCCAGACTGGCCTGGATTGAGCAAAGTTCCCCTCTTGCTTTGCAGCAGGGGAAGAGGTAGAGGGACCACCTTTTAAGTTTCAAAAGGAACAAAAATTATTTTGTTTGGTCCTTGTCTTATTTGATTTATCCTGAGGGAGGGCATGACCCTTCCCTCCAGTGATATCTGAAATGATCTCTTTCAATGCAGGCCCGAATAGGGTCTTACCTTTGAAAGGAATGGTCAAAAGCTTAGATTTTGATGACACATCAGCAGACCAGGACTTAAGCCATAGCGCTCTACGCGCTAAAATGGCAAAACCTGAATTCTTAGCCGCTAATTTAGCCAGATGGAAAGCGGCGTCTGTAATGAAAGAATAGCTAGCTTAAGAGCCCTAATTCTGTCCAGAATATCATCTAATGGGGTCTCCACCTGAAGAGCCTCTTCCAGAGCCTCAAACCAAAAGGCAGCTGCAGAGGTTATAGGAACAATGCACGCTATAGGCTGGAGAAGAAAACCCTGATGAACAAAAAATTTCTTTAGGAGACCCTCTAATTTTTTATCCATAGGATCTTTGAAAGCACAACTGTCCTCAATAGGTATAGTTGTATGCTTAGCCAGAGTAGAAATAGCTCCCTCCACCTTAGGGACCGTCTGCCACGAGTCCCACATGGTGTCAGATATGGGAAACATTTTCTTAAAAACAGGAGGGGGAACAAACGGAATACCTGGTCTGTCCCACTCCTTAGTAACAATGTCCGAAATCCTCTTAGGGACCGGAAAAACATCAGTGTAAACAGGAACCTCCAAGTATTTGTAAATTTTACACAATTTCTCTGGAAGTACAATAGGGTCACAATCATCCAGAGTCGCTAAAACCTCCCTGAGCAATAAGCGGAGGTGTTCCAGCTTAAATTTAAATGCTGTCATATCTGAATCTGTCTGAGGGAACATTTTTCCTGAATCAGAAATCTCTCCCACAGATAGCAAATCTCTCATCCCTACCTCAGAACATTGTGAGAGAATATCGGATACGGCTACTAAAGCGTCAGAAGGCTCAGTATTTGTTCTTAACCCAGAGCTACTGCGCTTCCCTTGCAACCCTGGCTGCTTAGATAAAACCTCTGTGAGGGTAGTATTCATAACTGAGGCCATATCTTGCAAGGTGAACGAATTAGACGAACTAGAGGTACTTGGCGTCGCTTGTGCAGGTGTTACTGCTTGTGACACTTGGGGAGAACTAGATGGCAAAACCTGATTTCCTTCTGCCTGAGAATCATCCAGTGTCAAACTCTTATAGGTCAAAATATGCTGTTTGCAATTTATAGACATATCAGTACAAATTTTCTGAAATGTTTACAGTATACTCACTAAGCTTTAGTAAGATTGCACCACAAGCAATAAAGCAATAACCCCCCCAAATGAGAAAACCGGATTGACAAATGTCTAAAACCGGTAAAAAAAAAAAATTGTCAGCACCTTGCCACAGCTCTGCTGTGGCGCCTACCTGCCAATAATGTGGGGATAAAGCTTTGATTAGGCCCCAGAAGTGTACCAGGACCTCCGGTGTTGAAGCTTGCTGCTTGTCTACACAAACTAAATGCGCAACTGAGGTGCGAAAATAGGCCCCGCCCATCTCACTCGATTTTGCTAGGGCCTATACAAAATCTACCAAAGCCATGTGAGTTATAAAAAAAAAAAAACAAGCCAAGTGTTAGCCTCAAAACAGTTGTCCCTTAAGAAACAGTACACCCAGAACACAAACATTTGCCTTATATATCATATACAAACTGAGTGCCCATAAGTTTAGCCCTTTATGCAAGCTAGTAATGCCCCTTATAAGACTAGGATTACTGCTTACCCTTCCCCTAATGGGGATACTGTCAGCCTTTCTGAGTTATCACAGTCTCTGCAGAAAAAATGACTTAACATACCTCATTGCTGTATAGAAAGAAACCGTTCCTCACACTGAAGTTTTCCTGTACTCAGCTTCTGTGGGAACAGCAGTGGACCGACCTTAGTTACAAATGCTAAGATCATCATCCTCCAGGCAGAAATCTTCATCCATCTCCTGCCTGAGAGTAAATAGTACAACACTGGTACCATTTAAAAATAAACTCTTGATTGAAGATAAAATAAAACTAACAGTTAAACACCTCTTTCACTTTACCCTTCCTGCTTAGAGCCGGCAAAGAGAATGACTGGGGGGTGGAGTTAAGGGGGGAGCTATATAGACAGCTCTGCTGTGGGTGCTCTCTTTGCCACTTCCTGTTGGGAAGGATAATATCCCACAAGGAAGGATAATATCCCACAAGGAAGGATGAAACCGTTGTCTCTGTACATCTTGCAAAAGAAAATTATATTTATTCAGCCAAAAAGTTGTTTTTTTCTCTCTTTAGAGGGTTCATGTGCGCCTGTGCTCCTATTAGGGTTGCCACCTCGGCCATGGTTTCCTGGACACTTATGAGTTACACCTGCTGCAGGGTGGAACATGAATAGTGCTGTCCAGGTGCTCTGCGCATGTTGCCCTCTGCAAACTCTGCAGCATGTGTAACTCCTAAGTGCCCAGGAAAACATGGCCAAGGTGGCAACCCTAGCTCTTATAGAGGAGCCTCCACTGAACGTACTACTGGAGGAAATATGTGGGTTTGTCAATACACTTCTATTCCAGATCCTCTGTTATGTTTTAGCACTGAAGTCCCTGCGACACCTGTGGAAAGGCTTGTGACTTAATCCCAATAGGTGAAAAATATGCTGCTACCTATACTCCAAATATATCCCTCCAACAATGACTGTGCGGTGGGAGGGGTTTTATAGAGATCATGGGGTTTCCGAAGCTTTGCCTCCTCCTAGTGGCAGGAAAGAGTAATTCCCAGGATGAAATGATAGTGGACTCTCACCACCTGTATTAAAGAAAATGCGTTAAAGCCCATAGCTGACAAGTAAGCTGTAACGTCAGGGTTGCAAACAAAATGACATGTGAATATACAAGTTAATGCTTGTAACAAATTGCCAAGCTCACAAAAATAGACAAAA
>NC_069504.1:655412422-655454922 GCF_027579735.1 Bombina bombina
CCATGCGACCCTCAACTTTAACAAGATTCCCAATACCGGCACTGGCAACACCCCCCCACAGCATGATGGAACATCCGCCAAATTTTACTGTGGCTAGCAAGTGTTTGTCTTGGAACGCTGTGTTCTTTTGACGCCATGCATAACGCCCCTTGTTATGACCAAATAACGCAATGTTTGTTTCATCAGTCCACAGCACCTTCTTCAAAAATGAAGCTGGCTTGTCCAAATGTGCATTTGCATACCTCAAGCAACTCTGTATGTGACGTGTGTGCAGAAAAGGCTTCTTCCACATCACTCTCCCATAAGCTGAATTGTTGAACGATGCACAGTGACATCTGCAACAAGATGATGTTGTAGGTCTTTGGAGGTGGGCTGTTTTTGACCGTTCACCATCCGTTGCCTTTCCGATATTTTACTTCTGGCCTTAAGAACTGTGCCTGTGGTCTTCCATTTCCTCAATATGTTCCTCACAGTGGACACTGACAGCTTAAATCTCTGCAATAGCTTTTTGAAGCCTTCCCCTAAACAATAATGTTGAACAATCTTTGTTTTCAGGTAATTTGAGAGTTGTTTTGAGGCCCCCATGTTGCCACTCTTCAGAGGAGAGTCAAAGAGAACAACAATTTGCAATTGGCCACCTTAAAGACCTTTTTTCATGATTGGAGGAACCTGTCTATGAAGTTCAAGGCTTAACGGGCTCACCAAATCAATTGTGTGTTCCAATTAATCAGTGCTAGGTAGTTACAGGTATTCAAATCAACAAAATGACATGGGTGCCCAAATGTATGCACCTATCTAATTTCAATTTGATGCATATTGTACATTTTCTGTTAATCCAATAAACCTCATTTCACTTCTGAAATATTAATGTGTCCTTCAGTTATTTGATAGATCAAAATGAAATTGCTGATCAAAACACCCAATTATTTATAAAAGGTTAATCATGGAAATCAGAGGTGCCTAAACTTTGTGTGTATATATATATATATATATATATATATATATATATATATATATATATATATATATATATATATATATAAAAAGATTTATATATTTGGGAAAATTTACTTCATACTTACCGTTATTTTCCTTTCCCAGTTATGGGCCATGACAGCAATACGCCAGGGTTAGCTCCTCCCCTTACCCCCTCAGGACAGAAAATGGAATCAAAAGATACCATGAGCACCCTATAGCCCCTGTACTCCTCAGTTCGTAACCAGCCACACCAAAGGGCGGGACTGTATTGCTGTCATGGCCCATAACTGGGAAAGGAAAATAACGGTAAGTATGCGGTAAATGTTCCCTATTCCTGCCCATAGCCATGACAGCAATACGCCAGGGTAAAACCCTAGCACAAGAACTCTGGGAGGGAAAAGAAAACACAACAACAGAAGATACTACAAAACTCTGAAAATCCCTTTTCTCTCAGCTGCGGTTTCTCAATCTCCAGACCCTCAGCTTGAGAGAATGTGGATCTGGATGTAGAAGAGGACCCTGGTGCAGCAGGTCTGGCATTGCAGGTAGAATCATAGGAGCCTCTATGGACAGACTAAACATGGGAAACCAAGGTCTCCTGGACCAATAAGGGATTACTGCCAACACCTCTACTTTCTCTCTGCAGATTCTCCTGAGAAGGCTGAGAATCAAAAAGGCCCCAGAGGAAATGCATAACCCTTCTTGAACTTCCATGAGCAGAACAGGATATCCCAGCCTTCTGCTTGAGGGTGAGAGGATCTTGAGAAGAACTTCTTCATCTTCTGGTTCTGAAAGGACATCCCCCTCTGGAAGACCACAGCGATCCACAATCATCTGAAATGCCCAGCCTGCCAAGCACCAGTCTCGCGGTTGAATGACATCTCTGCTGAGGTAATCTACTTCCATGTTCTCTGTACCCAGAAGATAGACAGCCGATAGACTCCTGAACCTGGATTTAGCCCATTGCATCAAAGGAACCATAATCCTCATGTCCTGACTGCGTGTGCCTCTCTGATGATTCAAGTATGCCAACATAGTCCTGTTGTCCCTCTGAATCTTGAGCCAATGATGAGAGATTACACATTTCAACTGAATCAGAGCCTTTAACACTGCCCTCAACCCTAAGAGGTTTGATGGAATTTTCTTCATGGTGATAGGCCAAGTTCCCTGCACACGGTAATTGCCCATATGAGCTCCCCATCCCGACTGACTTGCGTCCGTCATTACTATTTTCTAGGCAATATCTCCCAGGAGAAACCCCTGCAGAAGATGTTGATCCTGTAGCCAGATCGTCAGTTCTTTCTTGACCAATCCAGAGACTAGAATGGGTTGATACAGACTCCTACCCTTGAACTGCAAAAGAAAAAACTGCTGAGGAACCCTGAGGTGCCATTGAGCCCACCTGGTCAGACCAATGGTGGAGGAAAGCATCCCCAGCAGACTCCTAAAACCCTTTGCTGAGAATTGCCGGAGCACCAGTCGAATCTTCTCCCTCAGCCTGACCCTGTAATCTGACAACTGAACTAGACCCCATTGGGTATTGAATAGGGCGCCCAGGAAAATCATCTGCTGAGAGGGAACCAGCTGACTCTTGTGGAGGTTCAAGACCCAACTGTAATCTTGTAGAATGATCATGGCTTGTGAGCAATGGGCCTCCAAAGATAACTCGTCCTCCACCAGGATAAGAATATTGTCCAGGTAGTGGTAGATATGAATCCCTTCCGTATATCTCTGCAATTAATGCTACCAGAACCTTGGAGAATATTTGTGGAGCAGAACTTTGACCGAAGGGGAGGGCTTGAAACTGCAGATGCTTGTTGCCCGGACAAAACCTCAGATATTTTTGATGGGAAATGGCCATGGGGATGTGGAAATAGGCATCCTTTAGATCCACTGAAGTCATCCACACGTTTGGAGAGACCACCTTTATGATGGACTGCAAGGATTCCATCTGAATTTTCTTGTCATAAGAGATCCAGGATATAGATTATAGATATAGATTATATATATATATATATATATATATATATATATATATATATATATATATATATATATATATATAATTTTTTTTTTTTTTATTTCTATATATTTATTTTGCACTTGTCAAATTAAAAGTAAAGAAAGGAGTGACGAAAATTCCACATTTTAAAAAGCTGGATATATCTTGACTCACCCAGTCTGAGACACACAGGGAAAGTAATTTTTCCTTTAAAAATTATCTTAATTGAGTCTATGCTTCCACACAGCAGCTTAGGCACCCTGATGCAATATTCTGCTCTGAACAGTATAATTGTTTTAAAACTTCTGTCATGGCTTTCAAAAGACTGGTGAAGCATGTAGCTGGACTATTTCCTCTAACCAGCCATCACTCAACCATGAAGTCTGGGACAAGCAATGACTGAGGTTACATGGTGTTCTGGCAAATATAACTCACAGCTGCAATACATATCACCTGGCCTAAGGGAGGTGGGGACTTCACAAGGAGCTAGGGCTTGCCACCTCAACCATGGTTTCCTGGATTCTTATAAGTTACACATGCTGCAGGGCATGCAGGGAAGAATATGAATAGAGCTGTCCAGAAACGCAATACATATTCCTCCCCTGCAGCACGTGTAACTCATAATTTCCAGGAAAACATGGCTGAGGTGTCAATAATACATGGAGCATAAGTAAATGGCAATACAGAAGGCGAACAACCAAAACATGCTACTTGCATGGGAATAAAATACTTAATCAGCATAGATAGGTTTTCATCTGATGTAATGAGTGTCAAAATAGAGTAAACATTGGAAGTTCACAAATATATATTCCAAAAAAAAATTGTTATCTTACATTATGTTCATTAGCCCAATTCCTACAATACAGATCAACATGCCAATATAGCATGCCTATTTCATCACAAATGAATAATCTTACACTTCATCAATTCCTAAATATCATTTTGCAGTTATTTGTCAACTCCTGAACCTAAATCTGTCAGTTTGAGGTTTTCCTTTGGGAGCCCTCACCCTGTATAGACACTTGTCCTTGTGACGGAATCATCGCAACCAGCTTGTTACAATCAAGAACCAATGTCATGTTCTGCTTCGACGAAAAACATCAGTAAGTTTTACTGGCATGTTGCAAAGAAATGGAGAGAAAAAAAAAGATTTTTTTTTATCCTATAAACATTAATTTAAACTTTAGAGTGACGTCTAGTACAGGTAGAAAAGCCTTCATCCAAACTGCTTGGCACTGGAAAAGGTTTTGATTTTAGAATAAGCAGAAAGCTAATATTCATTGTTTTAAATCAATCTAGATTATTTTTTGCATTTTAGATCCCAAAAACTAAACCAAAGACACAAGCAGAAAAGAGTGTGGCTTACCGGTGGGGAATATTCTGATTTTTAATAAAAAAAAATTAAAAAATTGTGAAAGATTCTGGCTTTTGGAATAATTCTGTATTTTAGTTATTTGTACCTGTATAGGTTTCACAATTAAAACTATTCCTACTACACCATAAAAAGAAAGCACTGAAGGCCACTGCTGTCAGCAAATGTTAGGTGAGAAGGGATTTGAACAGAATTAAGGTTTTTTAAGCACAGGGCCAATTTGCAAATTGCCTCAGGAGTCCAATCTCTCATTGTAGAATTTGCTTCTTTCATGCCAAGCTGTCACATTTTTAGCTTGCAGGTTTGTGCTAATAAGACATCTACTGTTATGTAGCCAACAAGGGTGTGTTTAGTAATTTTATAGCAGCAGGACTCGTACCACTTCTTTAGGAGTCTGGTAGCTGCATTATAAAATCTTAATCATAAATGATCAATTGACTAGCATTATGATTATCATTATTCATCAGCAGCAGCATAGAAAATAGCAAAAAACATCAAACTGTATGGGAAGTTAAAGGGAGACTGAACCCAATGTTTTTCTTTTGTAATTCAGATAGAGCATGACATTTTAAGTAAGCAACTTTCTAATTTACTCCTATTATCAAATTTTCTTCATTCTCTTTATTTGAAATGCAAGAATGTAAGTTTAGATGCCGGCCCATTTTTGGTGAACAACCTGGGTTGTTCTTGCCGATTAGTGGATAATTTCATCCACCAATAATAAAAAGTGCTGTCCAGAGTGCTGAACCAATAAAAAAGAGGTTAGATGCATTCTTTTTCAAATAAAGATAGCAAGAGAATGAAGAAAAATTGATAATAGGAGTAAATTAGAAAGTTGCTTAAAATTGCATGCTCTATCTGAATCATGAAAGAAGAAAAAAATTGGGTTCAGTGTCCCTTTAACTAAAAAGAGCAATATAAATATAAATGTGAAATATTAAATTAGATTTTGCAGAGACAAAGGGAAGTGGCTCATTGAACTGCTTAATCTGCAGGTGCAGCATAGTTACAGGACATGAACAAGGATGACAAAAAAACTGCAAAAAAACATAATTTATGTAAGAACTTACCTGATAAATTCATTTCTTTCATATTAGCAAGAGTCCATGAGCTAGTGACGTATGGGATATACATTCCTACCAGGAGGGGCAAAGTTTCCCAAACCTCAAAATGCCTATAAATACACCCCTCACCACACCCACAATTCAGTTTAACGAATAGCCAAGAAGTGGGGTGATAAAAAAGTGCGAAAGCATATAAAATAAGGAATTGGAATAATTGTGCTTTATACAAAATCAAAAACCACCACAAAAAAAGGGCGGGCCTCATGGACTCTTGCTAATATGAAAGAAATGAATTTATCAGGTAAGTTCTTACATAAATTATGTTTTCTTTCATGTAATTAGCAAGAGTCCATGAGCTAGTGACGTATGGGATAATGACTACCCAAGATGTGGATCTTTCCACACAAGAGTCACTAGAGAGGGAGGGATAAAATAAAGACAGCCAATTCCTGCTGAAAATAATCCACACCCAAAATAAAGTTTAACGAAAAACATAAGCAGAAGATTCAAACTGAAACCGCTGCCTGAAGTACTTTTCTACCAAAAACTGCTTCAGAAGAAGAAAATACATCAAAATGGTAGAATTTAGTAAAAGTATGCAAAGAGGACCAAGTTGCTGCTTTGCAGATCTGGTCAACCGAAGCTTCATTCCTAAACGCCCAGGAAGTAGAAACTGACCTAGTAGAATGAGCTGTAATTCTCTGAGGCGGAGTTTTACCCGACTCAACATAGGCAAGATGAATTAAAGATTTCAACCAAGATGCCAAAGAAATGGCAGAAGCTTTCTGGCCTTTTCTAGAACCGGAAAAGATAACAAATAGACTAGAAGTCTTACGGAAAGATTTCGTAGCTTCAACATAATATTTCAAAGCTCTAACAACATCCAAAGAATGCAACGATTTCTCCTTAGAATTCTTAGGATTAGGACATAATGAAGGAACCACAATTTCTCTACTAATGTTGTTGGAATTCACAACTTTAGGTAAAAATTGAAAAGAAGTTCGCAACACCGCCTTATCCTGATGAAAAATCAGAAAAGGAGACTCACAAGAAAGAGCAGATAATTCAGAAACTCTTCTGGCAGAAGAGATGGCCAAAAGGAACAAAACTTTCCAAGAAAGTAATTTAATGTCCAATGAATGCATAGGTTCAAACGGAGGAGCTTGAAGAGCTCCCAGAACCAAATTCAAACTCCAAGGAGGAGAAATTGACTTAATGACAGGTTTTATACGAACCAAAGCTTGTACAAAACAATGAATATCAGGAAGAATAGCAATCTTTCTGTGAAAAAGAACAGAAAGAGCAGAGATTTGTCCTTTCAAAGAACTTGCGGAGAAACCCTTATCTAAACCATCCTGAAGAAACTGTAAAATTCTCGGTATTCTAAAAGAATGCCAGGAAAAATGATGAGAAAGACACCAAGAAATATAAGTCTTCCAGACTCTATAATATATCTCTCGAGATACAGATTTACGAGCCTGTAACATAGTATTAATCACAGAGTCAGAGAAACCTCTTTGACTAAGAATCAAGCGTTCAATCTCCATACCTTTAAATTTAAGGATTTCAGATCCTGATGGAAAAAAGGACCTTGTGACAGAAGGTCTGGTCTTAACGGAAGAGTCCACGGTTGGCAAGAGGCCATCCGGACAAGATCCGCATACCAAAACCTGTGAGGCCATGCCGGAGCTACCAGCAGAACAAACGAGCATTCCTTCAGAATCTTGGAGATTACTCTTGGAAGAAGAACTAGAGGCGGAAAGATATAGGCAGGATGATACTTCCAAGGAAGTGATAATGCATCCACTGCCTCTGCCTGAGGATCCCGGGATCTGGACAGATACCTGGGAAGTTTCTTGTTTAGATGGGACGCCATCAGATCTATTTCTGGAAGTTCCCACATTTGAACAATCTGAAGAAATACCTCTGGGTGAAGAGACCATTCGCCCGGATGCAACGTTTGGCGACTGAGATAATCCACTTCTCAATTGTCTACACCTGGGATATGAACCGCAGAGATTAGACAGGAGCTGGATTCCGCCCAAACCAAAATTCGAGATACTTCTTTCATAGCCAGAGGACTGTGAGTCCCTCCTTGATGATTGATGTATGCCACAGTTGTGACATTGTCTGTCTGAAAACAAATGAACGATTCTCTCTTCAGAAGAGGCCAAAACTGAAGAGCTCTGAAAATTGCACGGAGTTCCAAAATATTGATCGGTAATCTCACCTCCTGAGATTCCCAAACTCCTTGTGCCGTCAGAGATCCCCACACAGCTCCCCAACCTGTGAGACTTGCATCTGTTGAAATTACAGTCCAGGTCGGAAGCACAAAAGAAGCCCCCTGAATTAAACGATGGTGATCTGTCCACCATGTTAGAGAGTGTCGAACAATCGGTTTTAAGGATATTAATTGAGATATCTTCGTGTAATCCTTGCACCATTGCTTCAGCATACAGAGCTGAAGAGGTCGCATGTGAAAACGAGCAAAGGGGATCGCGTCCGATGCAGCAGTCATAAGACCTAGAATTTCCACGCATAAGGCTACCGAAGGGAATGATTGTGACTGAAGGTTTCGACAAGCTGCAATCAATTTTAGACGTCTCTTGTCTGTTAAAGACAGAGTCATGGACACTGACTCCATCTGGAAACCCAGAAAGGTTACCCTTGTCTGAGGAATCAAAGAACTTTTTGGTAAATTGATCCTCCAACCATGATCTTGAAGAAACAACACAAGTCGATACGTATGAGATTCTGCTAAATGTAAAGACTGAGCAAGTACCAAGATATCGTCCAAATAAGGAAATACCACAATACCCTGTTCTCTGATTACAGACAGAAGGGCACCGAGAACCTTTGTAAAAATTCTTGTAGCTGTAGCTAGGCCAAACGGCAGAGCCACAAACTGGTAATGCTTGTCCAGAAACGAGAATCTCAGGAACTGATAATGATCTGGATGAATCGGAATATGCAGATATGCATCCTGTAAATCTATTGTGGACATATAATTCCCTTGCTGAACAAAAGGTAAGATAGTCCTTACAGTTACCATCTTGAACGTTGGTATCCTTACATAACGATTCAATATTTTTAGATCCAGAACTGGTCTGAAAGAATTCTCCTTCTTTGGTACAATGAAGAGATTTGAATAAAACCCCATCCCCTGTTCCGGAACTGGAACTGGCATAATTACTCCAGTCAACTCTAGATCTGAAACACATTTCAGAAATGCTTGAGCTTTTACTGGATTTACTGGGACACGGGAAAGAAAAAAATCTCTTTGCAGGAGGTCTCATCTTGAAACCAATTCTGTACCCTTCTGAAACAATGCTCTGAATCCAAAGATTGTGAACAGAATTGATCCAAATTTCCTTGAAAAAACGTAACCTGCCCCCTACCAGCTGAGCTGGAATGAGGGCCGCACCTTCATGTGGACTTAGAAGCAGGCTTTGCCTTTCTAGCTGGCTTGGATTTATTCCAGACTGGAGATGGTTTCCAAACTGAAACTGCTCCTGAGGATGAAGGATCAGGCTTTTGTTCTTTGTTGAAACGAAAGGAACGAAAACGATTATTAGCCCTGTTTTTACCTTTAGATTTTTTATCCTGTGGTAAAAAAGTTCCTTTCCCACCAGTAACAGTTGAAATAATGGAATCCAACTGAGAACCAAATAATTTGTTACCCTGGAAAGAAATGGAAAGTAAAGTTGATTTAGAAGCCATATCAGCATTCCAAGTTTTAAGCCATAAAGCTCTTCTAGCTAAAATAGCTAGAGACATAAACCTGACATCAACTCTGATAATATCAAAAATGGCATCACAGATAAAATTATTAGCATGCTGAAGAAGAATAATAATATCATGAGAATCACGATGTGTTACTTGTTGCGCTAAAGTTTCCAACCAAAAAGTTGAAGCTGCAGCAACATCAGCCAAAGATATAGCAGGTCTAAGAAGATTACCTGAACACAGATAAGCTTTTCTTAGAAAGGATTCAATTTTCCTATCTAGAGGATCCTTAAACGAAGTACCATCTGACGTAGGAATAGTAGTACGTTTAGCAAGGGTAGAAATAGCCCCATCAACTTTAGGGATCTTGTCCCAAAATTCTAATCTGTCAGACGGCACAGGATATAATTGCTTAAAACGTTTAGAAGGAGTAAATGAATTACCCAAATTATCCCATTCTTTGGAAATTACTGCAGAAATAGCATTAGGAACAGGAAAAACTTCTGGAATAACCACAGGAGCTTTAAATACCTTATCTAAACGTTTAGAATTAGTATCAAGAGGACCAGAATCCTCTATTTCTAAAGCAATTAGTACTTCTTTAAGTAAAGAACGAATAAATTCCATTTTAAATAAATATGAAGATTTATCAGCATCAACCTCTGAGACAGAATCCTCTGAACCAGAGGAATCATCAGAATCAGAATGATGATGTTCATTTAAAAATTCATCTGTAGGGAGAGAAGTTTTAAAAGATTTTTTACGTTTACTAGAAGGAGAAATAACAGACATAGCCTTCTTTATGGATTCAGAAACAAAATCTCTTATATTATCAGGAACATTCTGCACCTTAGATGTTGAAGGAACTGCAACAGGCAATGGTACTTTACTAAAGGAAATATTATCTGCTTTAACAAGTTTGTCATGACAATCAATACCAACAACAGCTGGAGGAATAGCTACCAAAAGTTTACAGCAGATACACTTAGCTTTGGTAGATTCAGCACTAGACAGCGATTTTCCTGTAGTATCTTCTGACTCAGATGCAATGTGAGACATCTTGCAATATGTAAGAGAAAAAACAACATATATATAAAGCAAAATTTATCAAATTCCTTAAATGACAGTTTCAGGAATGGGAAAAAATGCCAAAGAACAAGCTTCTAGCAACCAGAAGCAATAAAAAATGAAACTTAAATAATGTGGAGACAAAAGCGACGCCCATATTTTTTCGCACCAAATAAGACGCCCACATTATTTGGCGCCTAAATGCTTTTGGCGCCATAAATGACGCCACATCCGGAACGCCGACATTTTTGGCGCAAAATAACGTCAAAAAATGATGCAACTTCCGGCGACACGTATGACGCCGGAAACGGAAATAGATTTTTTGCGCCAAAAAGGTCCGCGCCAAGAATGACGCAATAAAATGAAGCATTTTCAGCCCCCGCGAGCCTAACAGCCCACAGGGAAGAGTCAAATTTTTTGAAGGTAAGAAAAAATGATTAAATCAAATGCATTATCCCAAATATGAAACTGACTGTCTGAAAATAAGGAAAGTTGAACATTCTGAGTCAAGGCAAATAAATGTTTGAATACATATATTTAGAACTTTATAAACAAAGTGCCCAACCATAGCTTAGAGTGTCACAGAAAATAAGATTTACTTACCCCAGGACACTCATCTACATGTTTGTAGAAAGCCAAACCAGTACTGAAACGAGAATCAGCAGAGGTAATGGTATATATAAGAGTATATCGTCGATCTGAAAAGGGAGGTAAGAGATGAATCTCTACGACCGATAACAGAGAACCTATGAAATAGACCCCGTAGAAGGAGATCACTGCATTCAAATAGGCAATACTCTCCTCACATCCCTCTGACATTCACTGCACGCTGAGAGGAAAACCGGGCTCCAACTTGCTGCGGAGCGCATATCAACGTAGAATCTAGCACAAACTTACTTCACCACCTCCATCGGAGGCAAAGTTTGTAAAACTGAATTGTGGGTGTGGTGAGGGGTGTATTTATAGGCATTTTGAGGTTTGGGAAACTTTGCCCCTCCTGGTAGGAATGTATATCCCATACGTCACTAGCTCATGGACTCTTGCTAATTACATAAAAGAAAGAACTATGTCCAAGACCTACAATGCTTTTTAAATGAACAATGGAACATACATTTACACAAATATATTACTGTACCAAAGCTGTTAATAAGTTATTTAAAACAATAGCCTAAGTCAAGAACGACCTGTCCATTCACAAAGGAAAGGTTATGTTTTACAGGATTAGTTCTACATGTGCTACCATAAATGGCCTCCCAAAAAAAAAAACAGCTTCAAGCCTGTAAAGTATGACTCACAAAAAAGGTAGATTGTAATTTATCAAAATGGATCTAATTTTTTTTATGTGAGTTAATTATATTTAATCCCAAGATTACTAGAATATCGGCAAATATGGAATTAGTGGAAAGTTTGTCTGTATAATTTAAACTCAGCAGACACAGGGTCCCAGATAAAACAAAATTTATGCTTGGCTGATTAATTTATTTCATGGTGATGAGAGTCCACAAGCTATTACTCCTGGGATTCAACTCCTAGCCACTAGGAGGAGGCAAAGATTCCCAAAGCTCTAAGAGCACTTAATCCCTCCCACCCCTCTGGTATTCTAGTCTGACGTATAGCCAATAAAGAATAAGTAGATGATAGGTAGGAAAGAACAAAGTAGAGGAGATGAGGTGCAAACAAATGCTGCCACCAGAAAAATAATTATGTAAAATAATATAAATGAGAGGGTCTCATGGACCACCATGAAAGAAATGGTAAGGTAAGCATAAATTTTGTTTTCTTTCATAAGGTAGTGAGAGTCCACAACCCTTTACTCCTGGGAACTAATACCTAAGATGTGGAATCTACGAGTAACTGTGCAGGACAAAAAGGTTTTAAAAAGGCAGGCAACTAATTTACAGACACTGCTGCCTGAAGAACTTTTCTACCAAACACATTAAAGTGGTAGAATTTAGGGAAAGCATGTAGCTGCCTTGAAAATGTATTCAATACAAGCCTCATTCTTGAAAATCCTAATGGGCAATAATGCGTTTTGGAAAAAAAAAACTTGGTAATCATGAGATTAGCCAAAAAGCTAAAGAAACTGATGTAGCCATCTGACCTTTACATGTACCAAGGGAAAATTAAAGGATTGTCTAAAGCCTTTGTAATTTAAAAATGCTCTTACAATATCTAAACTAAGGAGTAATTAATACATGGGTTAGCTTAGCTACCCAGCAGAGGTGGTATTTTGGTCTCAGCATTGCCAGGTTAATCTGAACTACTCTTTCTTTGTGTAAAATCTGTGTTTAAGGAAGACCTCCTCCTGGTGCCTGCTATATCTCTTGTAGCATGGTTTGCCTTGCATGGAATGTTTAGATCATCATAAATTATCCCAAGGGCAGTTGTCTTGACAAGACAAAGGGAAGACAGATTTAATTGAATGTAACAGAAAACTTAGTCAGAACTAACCTGGGACAAGAATCAGTTAACATCTAAAGGAGTTCTACACAGACCTACTGAAACGTTGGTAATAAGTGTATGGAATTGTGTTTATTTTATGCCCCCTTTTATTTTTAAAGAACTGAACCTTTGAAGATATTGCTAAAAGAAACAAAAACAAAATGTTCTAAAAGAGGAGACATTAGTTTAGATGCTGGCTTGATCAGGGGTCAAGTCCTACAAAAAAAAGTGTGGGAACTCACCAAGAATTCCACCCACCCTCAAATTATTATATATATATATATATATATATATATATATATATATATATATATATATATATATATATATATATTTATTTATTTTTTATATATATATATATATATATATATATATATATATATATATATATATATATATATATATACATATACATATATACATATACATATATACACACACACACACATATATACACACACACATACATATACTGTACATACATAAACTGTATTTTTAGGTCTGTCTATACACTTGGGTTATGTCACAGAGTCTCACCACTTAAGGTGCAATAGTCCTATTTCTACTGAGGGGAGCTAAATAACCCCAAAGCAAGCCACACAGAAATGTAATCACAATGTGTTTCACACAGTGCAGGCAGGGCCGGATTTACATCTCAGGTGCCTGTAGGCACAAAAACCTGAAGCGCCCCCCCCACCCCCCCCACCCCCCCTAGAAAAAAGTGGAAAAAATGAGGACTTTTTTTTATTATTATTTAGGACAACTAAAAATAAATATTAGATGTAAAATTACATTTTCCCTTTTATGGAGATACACAAATACACACACCAATTGCAATATTTGTTGTAATGGAAGCTACACCAAAAATCAATATTCACTTGACTCAAATGGCCATACAATTTCTATTATGTATAACAAAAACAAATCATGTTAAACTTTTAATGCAAAATATTCTAAAGAAAACCCTATTTAAAGGGACATCAAATGTGACAGTTTGCTGGGCATTTTATTATTGCACTAGTGCTTGCAGAGAAGTGTGTTAGCCTCTTGCAAAAGAGTTAAACACATAGTCAATGTCAGTTCTGAGACAGCAATACACATCTGTGCAGACCCAGATGGGCTCATAGGACATGTTTATTGACAAGCCATTAGTGTATTGCTTTTCTGGAGATGACTTTGACTATGTGCTTAACATTTTGTTGGAGTCAAACACAGTTTTGTGTAAACAATAGCAATATTAAAACTAGCAGCATGCAAGCTCATCACCATCAACAACCTGTGCAGCCAGTGGAAGAAAATATAAAATGTAGGGAAAAAAATCTTGTAAACTCTGATATTTTTGGTACAAACACACACAGATGTTACATTTATTTTGTTCTGAAATATAAATATCATATGATGTTGCTCTCAAAGGAAAACATGGAATGTTGTAGATTATATGTAATCCAGGGGTCAACAAATGTGTTTAAAATTAGAATTTAGAAATTCAATGGGAGGGGTTTAGTTTTAATCTTTGCCCCTCTCTCCTTCATGGCTCCCTCAACTGCTGTAACATATTCCCAATGAAACACTCGACTTTGTAGGCACCTGGCAGCACAATTCTTACTAAAATAAATGCCCTCATAAAAAAAAAAAAAAAAAAAAAAAAATTTTTTTTTTTTTTTTTTTTTTTTTTTTATTATTGACAGGCAGGCGCCCCTCACTGCAAGGCGCCTGTAGGCACATGCCTACTGTGCCTAATGGGAAATCCGGCCCTGAGTGCAGGGGGATCACACAGCAGGACAACTAACAGGCTTGCATTTAGTGTATTGTAGGAAATGTTACTGCCCATTACTAGAGGATCTCACTATACCTCTAACCAGACTTCCTCTAGTTCCTCCCATCAGCAGCAGTAGTGTTAACTGAAGCATTTCTGTTCTCTGTCCAGAGGGAACCGAGTTCCTCCTACAAAAATAGTGCAGGAACTCCGTTCCCATGCGTCCCGTCCGACTTGACCCCTGGGCTATATGCTGACTAAGAGTTAACAAAACCTAGATGTTAAAAGGGACACAGAACCCAGTTTTTTTCTTTTGTGATTCAAATAGAGCATGCAATTTTAAGCAACTTTCTAATTTACTTCTATTATCAAATGTTCTTCATTCTCTTGGTATCTATTTTAAATGCAAGAAAGTAAGTTTAGATGCCGGCCAATTTTTGGTGAACAACCTGGAATGTTCTTGCTGATTGGTGGATAAATTCATCCACCAATAAAATAACGTGCTGTCCAGAGTTCTGAACCAAAAAAGCTTAGATGCCTTGTTCAAATAATTATGGCAAGAGAACAAAGAAAAATTGATAATAGGAGTAAATTAGAAAGTTGCTTAAAATTCGTGATTCAGATAGAGCATGCAAAGAAAAAAAAGTGGGTTCAGTGTCCCTTTAAGACATTAAACAACTTTTCCAAGACCTGAGAAACAATACATAATGACAAAGCAGCTAGACAAGGGGGGGGGAGGGGTAGTAATTATGGACACGGACAATTATGTCAAAGAGGCACATAGATTACTAGATGATACTACTACCTATAAGAAGATTAAATCAGATTCCCTAAAATCCCAAAAGTTGACGTTGACATTAGATGCTATGCTAAATGAAGGAAAAGAGAAAGGTTTATTAACAGAGAAGGAGTATGAATTTTTAACAACTACGTATCCAAGAACACCCTTTTTTTATTTCCTCCCAAAAATCCATAAAACACTAATTAACCCCCCAGGGTGTCCTATTATTTCATAGATCAATTCCCTAAATCTAACTAGTCAAAATACATAGACAATTTTTTGCAAAAGTATGTGATCAATGTCCCTTCCTATCTAAGAGACACAACACATTTTTTTAAAAAATTGAATGAAATAAAATGGAAAGATAATTATATAATGACTATGGATGTAAATTCACTCTACACTAATATAGATCATAATCTAGGGAAAGAGGAAGTGAAACAGTACCTAGAGAAGGATCCCAACCTTCATATTGCGCAAATAGTTGTTTTTTAGGATAAATTTAATGCAGTCACTTAGAAATTCTATTTCTACTTTGACCAACAGTACTACATGCAAGTTAAGGGCACAGCGATTGGTACCAAGTTCGCACCCAGCTATGCCAACCTGTTTATGGGAAGATTTGAGGAAAGATCTATTCATGGCTCAGCTTGGAGTGCGAACTTGTTATTCTATCAGCGATTCATCGATGATATTTTCATCATTTGGGAGGCTGACTTGGAACTGCTCCTCCTATTCCTAGAGGACATAAATAACAATGACAGAGGTCTCAGCTTTACACATGAAATCAGTATGAAAGCAATTAGCTTTTTGGACATAGAAGTTAATATCATAGAATCCAGAATTAAAACAAAGACATTTTTAAAAAAAAGTAGATTCAAACAATTTCATCCACATGGAGAGCTACCATCTAGATAGATGGATAAATAACATCCCCAAAAGCCAGTTCCTAAGGATTAGAAAATATTGTTCTGAACCAAGTGATTACGAGGTACAAGCAGAACATCTAAAAATGAAATTTGAAGAAAAAGGATATAACTGAAAATATAAAAAAAAAGCTATAGAATTTGGGAGAAAAACCAACAGGTAGAGTATATTAACAACAAAAGATAGAAGGAATATAGTATATGACAAAACAGATGAGAAATGATTTATTCCTTTTATAAAACCAAATATAGCTCACAAAACAGATTTATAAGATCAATCATTAATAGACACTGGAATTTAATTAGAAAAGACAATATTTTGGGAGATAGAGTTAAAAACTATCCTGATATTGTTTTTAAGAAAGTGAAAAATTTAACTAACATCCAGGCCCCAAGCGAGTTCAAAAAGAAAAAAGATGAATGAGGTTAACATGTATGGAGATAAGCTACATGGTTTCTTTCCTTGTTACAGTTACAAAGCCTGTAAGTATAGTTTTAAAATTTTAAAAATAAAATCAACAGTAAATGGTAGTGAGATTATAAGAGAGACTATAAAATGTAAAGATAAAGGAATAATTTATATGATACAGTGTCCGTGCCAGAAGCAATATTTTGGCCAAACGCAAAGGATGCTCAAAGATCGCATTAGGGAACACATCTGCAATATAAAAAATGGTTTTAAGGGTCATCTACTATCAAAACATTTTAAAGAAAAACATAATGAGAATCATTCAAAAGACTAATATATACCCCAAAGGGGTAGTGTCTTTAACTACCAACAAAAAAGTCTTTATCTTTAGATATTTCTGAAGTATTTACCAGTGGAGATGTTTTCTGATTATACGATCTATGTTTAGTTTTTAAGTTTAGTTTTAACGTTTAGGATATATATCCCTTAAAGGGACAGTGAACCCAATTTTTTTTATTTCGTAATTCAGATAGAGCATGAAATTTTAAGCAACTTTATTTACTCCTATTATCAAATTTCTTCATTCTCTTGGCTTCTTTATTTGAAATGCAAGAATGTAAGTTTCGATGCCGGCCCATGTTTGGTAAACAACCTAGGTTGTCCTTGCTGATTGGTGGATAAATTCATCCACCAATAAAAAAGTGCTGTCCAGAGGTCTGAACCCAAAGATAGCTCAGATGCCTTCTTTTTCAAATAAAGATAGCAAGAGAATGAAGAAAAATTGATAGGAGTAAATTAGAAAGTTGCTTAAAATTGCATGCTCTATCTAAATCACAAAAGAAAAAAATTGGGTTCAGTGTCTCTTTAATTTAGGGACTGCGACCTTCATTATGATTTAGGAATCTATGTAATATGCTCCAGGAGAACATGTTTTAGAATTTGTTTAAGATTCTCTACCACCAGTGGTATTTAATGTGTAATTCATAAGATTGATTTTTTTGTACAAAGTAAACCTTTTTTTACTAACCAGCACTGTGTATGAGAGAGTTATTCTCAGTGTGAGGGTGTCTAGCTTTTTTAGCGCAAGAAGAGAGCTACTCCCTATCTTTTTGCCTGACACTCGCATTCTTATCTTCTATTCATTATTGTATCAGCACTATTTAGCAAACTTCCTGTAGTATGAAATTAAAAAAAAAAAAAAAAAAAAAAAAGTAATTTTTGCTTGAGTTTAGTGTAATTTTTTGCTGACGGCTCATCAGCTTTAATGATTGGTAACCCACCTCCTGAGGAAACCAAACTCACAGACTGAACTCAAATCCAAGAGAATAGCATCTGCAGACATTATTTTCAAAAGTTTGTGGAATAAAGGCCGCCCCCATTAAAAAAAAAAAAAAGTAGGTTTAGAAAACCTGATGGAGAATACTTCTCTAAAGAATCTTATAGGATTCTACAAAATAGTTGAGTGCATGCTTCAACAATTGTGCAAACATTTTCAAAGTTGAAAAAGGTCTCATATGAAACCGAACAAAAGGAAGGACAGCTTTTTATTTGATGTGTTTGTTTACATATTTGTAATCCTGTGGAGACAAACAAAAATAAAAATATTTAAAAAAAAAAAAAAAAAAAAAAAAAAGAGGAAGGACAGCTAATGCTGCAATTATCAGCCCTAACACTTCCATACATTGAGCTACAAATGGGTTGGAAATTTAGTCTAGTTCTGAGGAAACTGACAGTAACTTTGATCCCTTATCCGTTCAAGAAGGCTGCAGTCACTGAGCCTAAAAAGACTCCTACAAAAGAGAGACTTGATAAATGAGAGGAAAAAAACTTTTAAAATGAATTCTCTAACCATGTCTGCAAAGAATGTTGGTATGAAATACAGCTTGAACCAATAAGTTGTCCACTTAACTACACAAGTATTTCTTACAGGCAAGAGAGTTCCTAGAACCATTATAAAAATTCTAGAGAACCATTGAAAAATTCTAGGAGCTGTAGATAGACAAGACGTAAGAGCCACAAACTGAAAGACCGCGATAGGCCTTTTAAAAAAAGGCGTAACCTGTCCCCTACCAGAAAAGGATCTGGATTGGGCGTATACCTTCATGCTGATTTGGAAAAAGAATAAGATGGCTAATTGAATGCCTAGTCTTATTCCTGGAAGTTCAATCCAGTTGGAACATCTGGAAGAATCCGGTCATTAAGGAGGAGGAAGATTTTTGGTTCCTAAGCTGACAAAAGGAATATAAAAAAAAAAAAAAAAAAAAAAAAAAAAAAGAAGACTATTTTTCCCTTATACTTCTTGTACTGAGAGAGAAGTTTATTTTTCTCCATACAGAGTGAAAATAAGAATGTCCAAATAAATTCTTCCTTCAAAAAGTAGAGATAAAATTATATATCTGTTTGCTGACAATAACTTAAAATCATAAAGCCCTTCCGGTCAGCATTACTAAAGTCATATACTTATAAAATAATTGAATTATGTCAACAATGAAACCACAAATAAGTGCATTTGTGGATGAAGATTTTCAAAATTGTTTGAAACTTTTGAAGTCAACCGAGTCTGCTAAAAACTCCTCAGACACATTGTAACATCAAAAGAGAAGACACAATTGCTACAGAAGCAATGCTTCCTGAAAAAATGTCTTTTGATGAGAGGTTATTTCCATCTTTTTATGGTTCCTGCCTAAAGGGAATAGCATAATCCACCACTAGAAAAGTTCCCCAAAACATCTACATTAGTAGCCAGAAAAGGAAACATTACATTTAAAGACCAGTTTTATTTTTGTTAATTTTTTTATAAGCGCCTCAGGAACAGGATAAAAAAAAATATATAACTTGTCAGAAGGTTCAAAAATAAAATCCAGTTTGGAAGGTTTTTCCACAGATGATTTAGGGTCTTGGATGCCTAAAGTACATAAAACCTATTTAACCCTTTCAGTGCCAAAGACAGCTCTGAGCCGTCGCAGAGTTTCTCACTCAGGTGCCAACGACGGCTCTGAGCCGTCGCTAGTACTATCCCACCTTGAGAGAGATCTGGGGGCTCCCACCCGCTCCTACCCCGGCGATCGGGCCTGTACACTGACAGGCATCGCCGGGGCTTCACGTTTTGCGTGGTGACGACACGAGCAATGACGTCACTGTGCAACTTTATTTAAAATAGACAATGACAAGAATAGGAAAAGGGGACATGATGCTTAGAAGCCTGTAATTCAGGCATCTAAGCAGCTACAGACCCCCAAGACCCACAGTTGGAAAGATAATCGCCTAACCTTTCCAATGGTGTACGTCTTGGGGATCTGTAAAACAAAATAAAAATATTTAAAAAAATAAATACATTTAAAAAAAAAAAAAAAACTTAGATCAGCTTAGCACCCAGGTGGAAAAGTGCTTAGCACTCAAAGGGTTAACAAACTAAGATGTTTAAGATCAGGGCAAAGTCTACCTCTCATTTTTGATCAGAAAAACAACCTGTGGTGTCTGAGTCTGAAAAATATAAGGACATCCTAGGGTGTTCTGATATCGGATTATGCAGAAGAACCGGATATTGTAACTTCACGATGCCCTTGAGACATAAAACTTTTGTGCATACTTGGTTGAGGCGTGCCAGCAACTAAAACATAGCGCAAACACCTTTAAAGGGACAGTCCACACCAAAATTGTTATTGTTTAAAAGATAGATAACGCCTTTACTACCCATTCCCCAGCTTTGTACAACCAACATTGTTATATTAATATACTTTATAGCATTCAAACCTTTAAATGTCTGCCTGTTTCTAAGCCACTACAGACAGCCTCTTATCACATGCGTTTTTTAGTAGCTTTTCACAACAAGACACTGTTAAATCATGTGTGCCATATAGATAACATTGTGCTCACTCAGGTGGAGTTGTGCAGGAAACAGCCCTGATTAGCTAAATTACAAGTCAATAGATAATAAATAGCCCTGAGATAAAGGGGCTGTCTGCAGAGGTTTAGATACAAGATAATCACAGAGGTAAAAAGTGTATTAATATAACCATGTTGGCTGTGCAAAACAGAAATGGGTAACAAAGGGATTATCTATCTTTTAAAACAATACAAAAAAATTATTGTAGACTGTCCCTTTAAATCCTGCAAAATAGATAAGATTATGCTTACTTGGAGGATGCATAGCTGTCATAACTACAGAGTGCTCAAACCTTTAAAAGGGACAGTCAACACCAGAATTTTTGTTGTTTTAAAAGATAGATAATCCCTTTATTACCCATTCCCCAGTTTTGCATAACCAACACAGTTATAATACACGTTTTACCTCTGTAATTACCTTGTATCTAAGACTCTGCAGACTGCCCCCTTATTTCAGTTATTTTGACAGACTTGCATTTTAGCCAATCAGTGCTCACTCCATGGTAAATTCATGTGCATGAGCTCAATGTTTTCTTTATGAAACACGTGAACTAATGCCCTCTAGTGGTGAAAAACTGTCAAAATACATTTAGATTAGAGGCGGTCTTCAAGGTCTAAGAAATTTCCATATGAGCCTCCTAGGTTTAGCTTTCAACTATGAATACCAAGAGAACGAATCAAAATTGGAGATAAAAGTAACTTGGAAAGTTGTTTAAAATTACATGCCCTATTTGAATCATGAAAGTTTTTTTTTGGACTTGACTGTCCCTTTAAATCCTGGAGCAAAATCTGAAGCACCACCTTGTATTGAGGGGAAAAAAGGGACAGTCTACACTAAAATTGTTATTGTTTAAAAAGATAGATAATGCCTTTTCTACCTATTCCCCAGCTTTGTACAACCAACATTGTTATATTATTATACTTTATAACCTTTAAATCTCTAAATTTCTGCCCGTTTCTAAGCCACTACAGACAGCCTCTTAGCACTTGCTTTTCTATTAGCTTTTCACAACAGGAGACTGCTAGTTCATGTGGGTCATATAGGTAACATTGTGTTCACACCCAAGGAGTTATTTAAGAGTTAGCACAACACAGTACTAAATGCAAGTCAATAGATAATAAATGAAAAAATCATGTGATCAGGGGGCTGTCTGAAGACGATTAGATACAAGGTAATCACAGAGGTAAAAATTAAATTAATGTAACTGTTGGTTATGCAAAACTGGGGAATGGGTAATAAAGGGATTATCTATATTTTTAAACAATAAAAATTCTAGTGTGGACTGACCCTTTAAACTGTTAAAATATCTAATGAAATCCATATTGTAAAGATCACCAAGTAATATGGTTGGAAACAATTTAACTTGGACCTTGTAGAATAAAGTCAGAGACATATGGTACAGACAACTTTGGGCAATAAGCACAAAAGACTAGCATAATAAACAAATGCATAATAAATGGACAGTGAATAAACACTTAGTTTGAATTTCAAAGTTGGTTTTATTTTCCTTCCCACTGCGTCATGTGACAGCCATAAGTCAATTACAAAATGCATATACGTATGATGATGTGAATCTTGCACAAGCTCAGTAAGAGTTGGTGCCTTAGAAAGTGTGCATATAAAAAAAAAGACATATGTGCATATTTAGATAATGGAAGTGAATTGGACAGTTGTTTAAAATTGTGTGTAATTTTGACTTTAGTAGTCATTTAAAATGGGAAAAACTCATTGTGCAATAATAGTAAATAATAATGGAGTGCATAAGAATGTAGCCCAGCACATTAAAAAGGACAATCTAGTAAAAATTAAACTTTCATGATTTAAATAGGTCATGCAATCTACTTTTATCAACAAACTTACTTTATTCTCTTGGTATAACCTAGGAAGGCTCAAACTGATTTCATAGCTGTTGAAGGCTTCCTCTTATCTCAGTGCATTTTGACAGTTTTCCAGTTAGTCAGCGATAGTTCATGTGTGCAACATAGATAACATTGTGCTTACTCCTTTTGAGTTATTTATAAGTCAGCACTGATTGGCTAAACTGCAAGTCTGTCAAAAGAACTGCGATAAAGATACAAGGTAATCACAGGGGTAAAAACTGGAGTCTGGGTAATAAAGGGATTTTCTATCTTTTTAAACAAAACAATTTTTCAAGTAGTCAGTCCCTTTAGTAAAAATCTCAGCAACAAAAAGGAGCAGCTAAGGAATTTAAAAAAAGAAAAGGAACTGTAATTGCTGTACTAATTTAGTGTAAAAAAAAAAACACACACACACATAAAAAGACCATGCTTACATTGCCAAACAGTTAAATCCCTTTTTTTGTTTATATAACAGAGGGTATAAGGTTGTGTTGAGATGAAGTCCCAGGCTAATTAGCTGAATAGAAATTGCAGCTATTACCACATAATAAAGTAAAGTAAAATGTAATAAAGGTGGAATTAGTCTGTTACAAGTGTATGTCCCCTAGCTATGATGTACCTCAAAATTGGTGTACCTACTAATAGCCTGTGCGCTATGCGAGTGGAAGAAATGGCAACACTTACCTCAGATGAGCCCACTCTGCCATGCATATTGAAAAGACTGCTTCCGGTAGGTAGCCCATCCAGTACTGTGTAACTAACAGCAGAGGATCTGTGTAAGGAGTATATCAATGACCCAACAGGAGGGTAGGGGACCGGTCCCTGCGACACCTGTGGCAGGAATGTAACTGTCACTGAGAGTTATTATGTCACTACCCAAATATTCCAATATTCCTTCAGAGTAGCAGCAATCTGAGAGGAAAATGGGCCTCAAAATCGGTCTGAGGACACCTCAACAATGAATCTGGATCGCCTCAATTCTTCACCATCCCCCTATGCAGGCAAAGAAACCACTAGAATACAAGAGAGGTGGGAGGGATTAAGTGCTCTAAGAGCTTTGGGAATCTTTGCCTCCTCCTAGTGACCAGGAGTTGAATACCAGGAGTAATGGTTTATGGACTTTCACCACCTTCAGTGTTTTTCAATGGTCACTAGTTTCCAGACGCTGTTTTCCATATTACCTCTATGAGCTGCCTACGTTTCTCACTATGGCTGTGTTTTCTGTAGTATTTTATTTTTTATAGGCCGTGTATGAACAGCAGAGAAATGCAAACAAAAAATGCAAATCTTTTAATTATAAAATCCAAGTCCTCTAACTAGCCACACAGAGGAATACAAGTTGCATTTCACTTGGATAGTGTCATACCCAAAACAAGTTTGCTTGAAAAGGGGCATTGAACACTATATTTTTCTTTGCATACATTTTTTGTAGATGATCCATTTATAAAGCCCATCTGGGACTGTTTTTGTAACAATGTATAGCTCTGCTTATTGTTTAATAAAAGTGCTAACTTTCATACTCCTAACCAAGCCCTAAGTTTCAGATGTACACGCGTGTTTACAAACTCCTGCTGGCTGTTTGTGTAATCTGTCTTTCCATATGCAGGGAAGGAGGGAGTGTCTACTTTCCCCAGACCATTTCACTGGGTGTCCCAGCCTAACCTCATAAACAGTGCTAAACTGGCAGAGTCCAAGAAGTTTTTAAAAAGGTTTTTTATACTGGATTTTTAGATCAGTATCTATGCATATTCTTCTTTATGGTAGCATCTATTACATGCAGTAATATGGTGTATACTGTCCCTTTAAGATAGTATTAAATAATGCAATTAAATAAAATTATATAATTGTGAGACTTCTGGGGGGCAGGCCACAAGATTGGCAGCAAGGAGTAAAAGCTCCGTTCCTTGTGAGAGGACTATAGGGCAAAACCCTGTTATTTCAGCCTGGACACAACCACCCTTGGTAGGAAGAATCCTAACACCCACCCGGATACCACAGTTGGAGGTAACAAACATCTGTGCCCCCCCTGCTGAGAAGCCACTTTTGAAAAGAGGTACGGGGCGGCCCAGGATTCTGGCCGCAATTCTAAGAAGCCTTTCTGTTCCAAGGACACGCAGATCACGCTTAGGAACCGGGCTGTGAAGGCAGAGAAAGCCGGGATGAACCGGTAAGAAACCCGAAAAAACGGGTGGAAAGACGTCCCCAACCCAAACCGCATGGCGTCGCCATTAATAAATACATAAAAGCCACATCAGCCAGAACTCTGCACAATATATTCCTGAGAGTGACTCTTAAATACAACTGCCAGGGGGAGAGAGGAGATAGAAGCGGAGGGCATAATAGAGCACAGGGAGTGTACAGGCTCACACGCAACTAATAGGCCCCAACTACGCAACGGGCCAGATACCCTGTCCAGAATACAGGATACTGTGAGATTAGCTTATACCCCAATCACCTCATACTAAAAACTGGGAATTTTAAGTAGAACAATTTTCTGTAGCAGTACCGGCAGCCTATAGTATGGAGGTGTGAGAAATGTCATAGCCCCCCCCCCTTAAAAAGTCCCCCACAACCTCCTCTTCAGTCTGCAATGAATAAACCTTTTTTCTTAAGCCAGTCCTCTTGCCCTAGAAGTCTCAACAACGTTTTAAGTACCTATGCTCAGAAATATTACCCCAGCATGAGGAAATACTATACACCCTATAGTAAGAAAACAGACACCATGTCCAGCAAATAAAGATAACAGGACAGGACACTCAAACATCAGACAGAAATTCATGGGGCACCAAATAACACAGTGGAATTGATAGCTCCTTGCAAGTCACAGACCCTATTGTCTTGCAACTCTCAGCACTCTTCTTGCCGAAAATAGAGCAGCTACAGACCGGTCTTGACACCTTAACCTCAGAATTCAAAACCTTTTCAACAAGGTTAACCACGGTAGAGCAGAAAGTTAATGACACCAAAACACAGCAAAGAGAATCCTCAGCCAACATTACAATCCTGCAGAGACAAAACAAAGCACTTCAGGAAAAGCTGGATGACCTGGAAAACAGGTCCAGGAGGAACAATATAAGAAATTGTGGGCCTCCCACATATCGGTCCCAAATTCAGCACTAATATGCTTTGCAGAAAAGTTTTTACCTGAATTACTACATATTCCACAAACTCAAATCCCTTGCATAGCGGAAAGAGCCCACAGAATAGGTTTGCTACAGCCAAGGGAATATTCTACAATAGTTTCACCCTGACAAATAATGATCAAATACTTGAACTTTAAGGATAAAGCTGCTCTGCTGAAGGCATACAGACAGACCCCAGACCTCACCTACAATGGAAAAAAGGTCCTATTATTTCAGGACTATTCCGCAGAGGTTGCAAAGGGAAGACGAGAATTCTCACAATACTGCAAAGATCTTCTGGATAAAGGTGAAATGGTATCGCTTCTCTACCCAGCATGCTTAAAATTTCAGACACCACAAGGGTCAAAGTTCTTCGAATCACCTAGATGAAAACCCTGTAAAAGAAGATCCGGAGACCTGAATTTAAAAAAAAAAAAAAAAAAAAAAGATTCCATACTGGACGGCATGTCATTTGCTGGACATATGATGGGACTGGCAACCCAATTTATCTTACTAAATGGACTGAAGACATGTTTTCTTTGTCTCAATCACTGCATTATAGGCAGTGGTTTTTACATATCCTTGAGTGTGTGTGTGGGGGGGGGGGATTACTCTATATGTTGAATAGGGTTGTTTGTTGGTTTAGATTGCACTAATAGTTACAACTTGCACTGATGATAACCTGTAATATTTTGTCATCTGGTTTACTCATACAGAAGTGATTCTTCTGCTAACCATATAGCAAACCATAATGGCCTACCAGAGTTCCCCAGGGTGCCAAATTTCACACCTTAAAAACTTACCTTTACCAGGAAATCAATTCCCAGCTTCAATAATAGCCCGATTAACACAACAGCAACCACACATACCAACATAGGTATCTGCATTGTTTTGTGGAAAGTGGGGGGGGGGGGGGAAATCACATCCTCTATTAAGAGAAAATCCATACTAAAAAAAAAAAAGTAGATATAGCTATCCTGGAGGAAACTCACCTCAAACCTAGTGAACACCAAAAGCTCAAACAAGGGTGGGTGGTGGAAGTAATATTCACTCAATATGAGGCTAGCAGAGCTAGGGGGTTGCCTTTCTTTTAAGGAAAACCCTAAATTACAACATTACACAAACTATTACAGATCTGGAAGGAAGATATGCTCTTTTTGAACTCACAATGGAAGGGGACTCATTAACACTGGGTGGAGTATTTGGCCCACATACACAAAAAATGAATTCTGGAGCTCACTAAGAGTTCAACTCTTGTGTATAGCGGATGCTCTGCTAATCATAGGTGGGGACTTCAATATAGCGCCACAAACCCCGGCAGATGGGTACAAAAACCCAAACACAACCCAACATGGGACTGGCACCCACAAAAACACAAAGAGAGACTCCCTTATACTAACTAAATTTGCTAGAGCCCTCTTGCTAATTGACATTTGGAGGCAGAGGAATCCATAAGTTAGAGACTACACTTTCTTTACTCCAGCCAAAGACACGCTCTCGTGGATAGATCTTTTCCGGATATCAACTACACTATATTCTAAAATCATGGACCCTAGAATAGAGGCTCCACTTATTTCTGACCATGATCCAATCAAAATCAAATTAAAACTAGCACAACCTAGAAACCCCCTCAGGTACCTGGACCTTCCCTAAATACCTATACTATGACACAAATCTCAAGAAGCACCTAATAGGGGAGTGGTTGGCATACAAAACATCAAATCCTCAACACCTTAGGGATCCAATCCTTTTTTGGGAAGCAGGCAAGGCAGTACTTAGGGGAGTCACAATGTCATACACCGCGGGGGCTAGGAGAAGAAAGAAACTCAAGGAGGAATTACTATTGAAACAATTGCTGAATAAAAGGAACATATACCTTAGACACTCCAAGCACTAACAAAAATAAATACAAAGAAATAAAAATGCAGCGCGACACAATCTTGGCGCAAAATGCAGCTAGGGACCATGCAAAATACTATCGCCACGGTAACAAAACTGGACGATTACTGTCCAGCCTCACTAAACCCACAACTCCCATCACAGCTATCAAAGAAGTGAAAAAGATTCTCACTAACAATACAGATATTCAGAGAGCTTTAAGGACTACTATACGAGTCTGTACAGGGGACAGACAATAGATGACTTAAAAAAGCCTTTTGGAACTCCTTAGATCCCCCCCACGTTGACAGAGGAGCAACTACTAACACTTAATGCTCCGAAAGATTCCCATGAAATAACTAAAATCATAGGGACCACCCCATTAGAAAAAACGCCAGGGCCGGATGGTCTACCAGCTGAATTCTACAAAATCCTTAAACATGAAAATAGCGGACGCGTTATCTAGAGTTTTCAATAGCATACTAACAGGCAGGATAACGCCATTACAGAAATTCACAGAAGCCAACGTCTGCTTAATCCCTAAGCCAGATAGGAACCACCGTAACACTGCATCATACCGCCCCATTTCTCTGATGAATGTAGACTATAAACTTTTCACTAAAATTCTGGCTAACAGATTAGCTGAGGTCCTCCCAACCCTCATTCATCCAGACCAAATGGGCTTTGTGAGGGGCAGATCGGCTTATACGTACATTGCATTTCATATTAACCCAGTACTGGAAACACAAAGGAACCAAGAGAGTTCAGAAACCTGCGTCCTATTGGTGGACGCAGAAAAAGCTTTTGACCAGGTTCTCTGGGATCATCTTTTTTTTACCCTCACACAATATGGAATAACAGGGGACTTCATACAAGCACTAAAATCCATATACACTTCACCACAAGCTATGATCATAGTGAATAAGGTACCCGCCCAGCCCTTTGCCTTAGAGAGATGAACACGACAGGGTTGCCCCTTATCTCCTCTCTTATTTGACATAGTACTTGAACCCTTGGCCATTAAAATTAGAAAAGAAACAGAGGGCCTCATAACAGGTCAGGAAACCAAACGCCTATCCCTCTTCGCAGATGATATGTTACTCTAAATTACCAACCCAGCGGAGCACATAGGTAAATTAATGACTATTATAAACAGACTTTGGGAAACTTTCTGGCTATAAAATCAACACGGACAAAACGGAACTAGTTTGGCTAACTCTGCAAACAAATACACAAAATTTACACTGATTTTAAAGTAGTAGACAAGACCTTTAAGTACCTAGGAATAAAACTCAATAGATCCTTGCAAATGGTACGAAGTTAACTATGCTCCTTTGAAAAAGGAGGCATAAGATCTAATTGTACATTGGGCAAAACTCCCTCTAAATATCTCAGGCAGAATAGGATTAGTTAAAATTATTCTATTCCCTAAAATACTATACCTCCTTCAGATGCTTCTGTATGTATGTTACACAAAGCAGACTTCTGGAATTCACTGATCTTCCGCTTTATATGGGCCAACAAAATACAGACTAAAGAATCATAGAATGATGAGCTCAGTCAGTGTGGGAGGTATGGCGGTGCCGAGTCTTGATTATTATTGTTGGGAAACCAAAGCAAAATACGTGTTGGACTGGCTCACGGGAAGGTAGTAGTTCACAATCTCTACACTAGAGAAACAGGTAATAGAACTCTGGTCCCTTGCAGCTTTACCAAATATCAAGGAAACAAAGGCTGATAGAATGCTTGCACATTACCCCCTTGTGCAACAGCCACTATATGCATAGAGAAAGATTTGCAAAAAACTAAAGCTACACCATGAAATTACAAAATTTCTTCCAATACAGGGCAATCCAAGCTTCATCTCAGGTCTCACAACAACCTATAGGGAATGGAAATATTTGGGTATTGACACTATATCAAAAAACTCTTAGTGATGGGAAAAATGCACCTTCTCCCAATTACAAATGCAACGCAGTATCTCACGTACACACCACTTTGCATATTTGCAAGAAAAACACTATATAAGATCACTTCAATTAGCGGGGAGATGCCCAGGGCAGACAACCCAATACTCACTATGTAACTCATACCAATATGGGTTCACCTAAATCACACCAACTTATAAACTACTCGGAACACAAGACAATGTAAACTCGTTAAAACTAATTAGTGAGAAGTGGTCAGAAACCTTGAGAATAGAAATATCATCCAGCAAAGTATACAGAAAGTGAGACGAGCTTCTCTCTAGTCAGACATTAGGGAAGCACAAACTAAATTGTTAAGTAAGACGTATATCACCCCTAGACTCTACAAAATTTGGGAACCAGAAACAGAGGGTAAATGTCCGAAATGTGCTATGCCAAAAGCGGATCTAATTCATATGCTGTGGTCCTGCCCCAGGTTGTACATATTTTGGGCCATGCTAACACACTGGATAAACACCATACATAATACCCCGCTGACTCTTACGCCTCAAATGATCGTATTCCTTAATTTTCAAGACATAACCCAAACAGAAATTATATTCATCCATAACGTCATCTTGCAGGATAGGAAAACAATACTCAAATACTGGTTGAAGGGCGACCCCGCTACCCTCACTCAACTCAAGAGATTCACCAGCAGATGATATGAACAGGTGGATGCTCTAGGGGACTTCCAGGGTAGGACAACACACTTTATGAAAAAATTGGAAACCTATATCAAAACGCATTGCATCAAACCCAAAAAATGTATCCAATTAGAAACACAGACTACATACTTAATGCGCAACTAAGAGGGGGGTGGTTAATCAACAACTTTAATAGGCAGTAAACTTCATTATTAATAATGGTGCACAAGGAGTCTGGACAGCTGTAAAAAAGCACCCTGGGGACCCCGACCTAAATGACGATATACCAAGGTTAAATATTCAATGTGTTGAAAATGACTTATGCAGTTAGTAAGGAGCCATTGTCTTATTGGCTCCTTGTGCTCTGGCCTTGTTTTGAAACTCCCTCTTCCCTGTCTCTTCCGCCCTCTCCCCTTTTGTTGTACCTCCTTCCCTTCTCCTTTCCCTTTCCCATTCACTAAAGGTTTGAGAAATTAAATACAGGATACAGGGAAGGAGATGTCATCATTGACCACAAGTTTAACTGGCACCTATGGTTGCAGAGTGTAAGGGCCAACTAGTTTAGGAATTAAATAGTTAAAAAACAATTTATGTAAGAACTTGCCTGATAAATTCATTTCTTTCATATTAGCAAGAGTCCATGAGCTAGTGACGTATGGGATATACATTCCTACCAGGAGGGGCAAAGTTTCCCAAACCTCAAAATGCCTATAAATACACCCCTCAAGACACCAACAAATCAATTTAACGAATAGCCAAGAAGTGGGGTGATAAGAAAAAAAGTGCGAAAGCATAAAAATAAGGAATTGGAATAATTGTGCTTTATACAAAAAAATCATAACCACCTCAAAAAAGGGTGGGCCTCATGGACTCTTGCTAATATGAAACAAATCAATTTATCAGGTAAGTTCTTACATAAATTATGTTTTCTTTCATGTAATTAGCAAGAGTCCATGAGCTAGTGACGTATGGGATAAACAATCCTACCAGGAGGAGCAAAGTTTCCCAAACCTCAAAATGCCTATAAATACAACCCTCACCACACCCACAATTTAGTTTAACGAATAGCCAAGCAGTGGGGTGATAAAGAAAGGAGTAAAAAGCATCAAAGGCATTTGGAAATAATTGTTCTTTATAAAAAAAAAATCATAACCACCATAAAAAGAGTGGGCCTCATGGACTCTTGCCAATATGAAAGAAATGAATTTATCAGGTAAGTTCTTACATAAATGTTTTCTTTCATGTAATTGGCAAGAGTCCATAAGCTAGTGATGTATGGGATAGTAATACCAAAGATGTGGAGCTCCTCAGATTTTAAATTTTAAAGATAAAATAACAGCCATTTTCCGCTGAAAAAAAAATCCACAGCCCAAAATATAAGTTTATTCTCATAATGAAAAAAAAAAAAAAAACGCAAACGTAAGCAGAGGAATCAAACTGAAAAGCAGCTGCCTGAAAAACTTTTCTACCACAAACTGCTTCCGAAGAAGCAAATACATCAAAACGGTAGAATTTAGTAAATGTATGCAAAGAAGACCAAATTGCTGCTTTGCAAATCTGATCAACTGAAGCTTCATTCTTAAAAGCCCATGAAGTGGAGACTGATCTAGTAGAATGAGCAGTAATTCTCTGAGGCGGGGCCTGACCCGACTCCAAATAAGCCTGATGAATCAAAAGCTTTAACCAAGATGCCAAGTTAACGGCAGAAGCCTTCTGACCTTTCCCATAACCAGAAAAGATAACAAATAGACTAGAAGTCTTCCTGAAATCTTTAGTAGCCTCGACCTAATATTTCAAAGCTCTTACCACATCCAAAGAATTCTTAGGATTAGGACACAAAGAAGGGACAACAATTTCTCTATTAATGTTGTTAGAATTCACAACCTTGGGTATAAATTTAAATGAAGTCTGCAAAACTGCCTTATCCTGATGAAAATCAGAAAAGGAGATTCACAAGAAAGAACAGATAATTCAGAAACTCTTCGAGCAGAAGAGATGGCCAAAAGGAACAAAACTTTCCAAGAAAGTAGTTTAAATGTCCAAAGAATGCATCGGCTCAAAGGGAGGAGCCTGTAAAGCCTTCAAAACCAAATTAAGACTCCAATGAGGAGAGATCGATTTAATGACAGGCTTGATACGGACCAAAGCCTGTACAAAACAGTGAATATCAGGAAGCTTAGCAATCTTTCTGTGAAATAAAACAGAAAGAGCAGAGATTTGTCCTTTCAAGGAACTTACAGACAAACCCTTATCCAAACCATCCTGAAGAAACTATAAAAATCTAGGAATTCTAAAAGAATGCCAAGAGAATTTATGAGAACACCATGAAATATAAGTCTTCCAAACTCGATAATAAATCTTCCTAGAAGAGCGTGTAACATAGTATTAATAACGGAGTCAAAGAAACCTCTATGACTAAGCACTAGGCGTTTAAATTTCCATACCTTCAAATTTAATGATTAAAGATCCTGATGGAAAAACGGACCTTGAGACATAAGGTCTGGCCTTAACGGAAGTGGTCAAGTTTTGCAACTGGACATACGAACAAGATCTGCATACCAAAATCTGTGAGGCCATGCTGGAGCTACCAGCAACACAAACAATTGTTTCATGAAGATCTTGGAAATCACTCTTGGAAGAAGAACTAGATGCGGGAAGATATAAGCAGGTTGGTAACACCAAGGCACTGCTAACGCATCCACCGCTTTCGCCTGAGGATCCCTGGACAGGTACCTGGGTAGTTTCTTGTTCAGATGGGAAGCCATCAGATCTATTTATGGAAGACCCCACATCTGAACAATCTGAGAAAACACATCTGGATGGAGCGACCACTCTCCCGGATGTAAAGTCTGATGGCTGAGATAATCCGCTTCCCAAATGTCTATACCTGGGATATGAACAGCAGAAATTGGATACTTGCTGGGGTGGAATCCAGCTCCTGTCTAAGATACTTCTTTCATAGCTTGGGGACTGTGAGTCCCACCCTGATGATTGACATATGCCATTGCCATAGCTGTGATATTGTCCGCCTAAAAACAAATGAACGGTTCTCTCTTCAACAGAGGCCAAACCTGAAGAGCCCTGAAAATAGCACATAGTTCTAAAATATTGATTGGTAACCTCGCCTCTTGAGATTTCCAAACCCCTTGTGCTGAAAGACTTGCATCTGTTGTGATCACAGTCCAGGTTGGACGAACAAAAGAGGCCCCTTGAATTATACGATGGTGATCTAACCACCAAGTCAGTGAGAGTCGAACATTGGGATTTAAGGATATTAATTGTGATATCTTTGTATAATCCCTGCACCATTGGTTCAGCATACAAAGCTGGAGAGGTCTCATATGAAAACGAGCAAAGGGGTTGCGTCCGATGCTGCAGTCATGAGACCTAAAACTTCCATGCACATAGACACTGAAGGGAATGACTGAGATCAAGAAACGTTTTGGTAAATTGATCCTCCAACCATGTCTTTGAAGAAACACTAGTTGATTTGTGTGAGATTCTGCAGAATGTAGACTGAGCTAGTACCAAGATATTGTCCAAATAAGGAAACACTGCAATACCACGTTCTCTGATTACAGAGAGTAGGGCACCGAGAACCTTTGAATAGATTCTTGGAGCTGTCGCTAGGCCAAATGGAAGAGAGACAAATTGGTAATGCTTGTCTAGAAAAGAGAATCTCAGAAACCGATAGTGATCTGGATGAATCGGAATATGAAGAAATGCACCCTGTAAGTGTATTGTGGACATATAATGCCCTTGCTGAACAAAAGGCAGAATAGTCCTTGTAGTCACCATTCTGAAATGTTCAGATCCAGAACTGGCCTGAATGAATTTTCTTTCTCTGGGACAATGAATAGATTTGAATAAAACCCCAGACCCTGTTCCTGAAACGGAACTGGTATGATTACACCTGAAAGCTCCAGGTCTGAAACACACTTCAGAAAAGCCTGAGCCTTTACTGGATTTGCTGGGATGCGTGAGAGAAAAAAAAACATTCTCACAGGAGGTCTTACCCTGAGACCTATTTGGTACCCTTGAGAGACAATACTCTGAATCCATTGATTTTGGACATAATCTGCCCAAATGTTTTGGAATCTTAATCTGCCCCCTACCAGCTGGGCTGGAATGAGGGCTGCACCTTCATGCAGACTTGGGGGCTGGCTTTGGTTTCTTAAACAGCTTGGATTTACTCCAACTTGAAGGATTCCAATTGGAACCAGATTCTTTGGGGGAAGGATTAGGTTTCTGTTCCTTACTTTGTCGAAGGGAACGAAAATGGTTAGAAGCTTTAGATTTACCCTTAGGTCTTTTATCCTGAGGCAAAAAAAAAACTGCCTCCCCCCCCAGTGACAGTTGAAATAATCAATTCCTGCTGAGAACCAAATACCTTACAACCTTGGAAAGAAAGATAGTAATCTAGACTCAGATACCATGTCAGCATTCCAATATTTGAGCCACAAAGCTCTTCTAGCTAAAATAGCTAAAGACATAGATTTAACATCAATTTTTATATCAAAAATGGCATCACAGATAAAATGATTAGCATGTTGAAGCAAGCGAACAATGCTAGACAAATCAGAATCCATTTCCTGTTGAGCTAAACTTTCCAACCAAAAAGTTGATGCAGCTGCAACATAAGACATAGAAATGGCAGGCCTGAGAAGATGGCCAGAATATAAATAAGCTTTCCTTAGATAGGATTCAAGTATTCCATAGGAATAGTAGTACGTTTAGCAAGAGTAGAAAAAGCCTCATTAACTTTGGGGATCTTTTCACAAAACTTCAGTCTAACTGCTGGCAAAGGATACGATTTTTTAAACCTTGAAGAAGGAATAAAAGAAGTACCAGGCTTATTCCATTCCTTAGAAATCATATCAGAAATGGCATCAGGAACTGGAAAAACCTCTGGAGTAACCACAGGAGGATTATAAACAGAATTTAAACGTTTACTAGTTTTAATATCAAGAGTACTAGTTTCCTCAATATCCAATGTAATCAACACCTCTATTAACAAGGAATGAATATATTCTATTTTAAATAAATTAGTATATTTGTCAGGGTCAATATCTGAGGAAGGATCTTCTGAATCCGATAGATCCTCAGAGGAGGATAATTCAGTATGTTGTTGGTCATTTGAAATTTCATCAACTTTATGAGAAGTTTTAAAAGACCTTTTACGTTTATTAGAAGGCGAGATGGCAGACAAAGCCTTCTGAATCGCATCAGCAAGAAAATCTTTTAAATTCACAGGTATATCATGTACATTAGATGTTGAAGGAACAACAGGCATTGTACTATTACTGATGGACACATTCTCTGCATGTAAAAGCTTATCATGACAACTATTACATACCACAGGTGGAGAAATAATCTCCACAAATTTACAACAAATGCACTTAGCTTTGGTAGAACTGTTATCAGGCAGCAGGGTTCCAACAGTGGTTTCTGAGATAGGATCAGATTGAGACATCTTGCAAATGTAAGAGAAAAAACAACATATAAAGCAAAATTATCAATTTTCTTATATGGCAGTATCAGGAATGGGGAAAAAAATGCAAACCGCATAGCCCTCTGACATATAAAAAAAAGGCAAGAGGCATATAGGAATGGGGTTTTAAATAATGAAATTATTTGGTGCCAAGTATGATGCACAACGCAAAATGAAATTTTTTGGCGCCAACAACAACCGAAAATGACACACTCGAAATGAAGACTCAATCTTGTGCAACTAAGACCCCAGAAATGACAAATTTGCGTTATTGGACGTACCTTAGACACAAAAATGACGCAATAAACTTTGGCATTTTGCACCCTTGTGACCCTAATTTTGCCCGCGAAATTTAATGAAAAAGCAGACAATTGAAAAAATGACTATACCCCAGGTAAGAAAAATATTTTCCTAAATAGGTTTTTCTCCCAAATATGAAACTGATAGTCTGCAAAAGGAAATATACATAAACCTGACTCATGGCAAATATAAGTACAATACATATATTTAGAACTTTATATAAATGCATAAAGTGCCAAACCATAGCTGAGTGTCTTAAGTAATGAAAACATAGTTACCGAAAGACACCCATCCACATATAGCAGTTACTCAAACCAGTGCTGAAACAGTTATCAGTAGAGGTAATGGAATATGAGAGTATATCGTCGATCTGAATAAGGGAGGTAGGTGATGAATCTCTACAACCGATAACAGAGAACCTATGAAATAAATCCCTGTGAGGAAAACCATTGCATTCAATAGGCGATACTCCCTTCACAACCCTCTGACATTCGCTGTACTCTTAGAGGAATCAGGCTTCAAAATGCTGAGAAGCGCATATCAAAGTAGAAATCTTAGCACAAACTTACTTCACCAAAGTTTGTAAAACTTAATTGTGGGTGTAAGGAGGGGTGCATTTATAGGCATTTTGAGGTTTGGGAAACTTTGCCCCTCCTGGTAGGATTGTATATCCCAAACGTCACTAGCTCATGAACTCTTGCCAATTACATGAAAGAAATTTAAGGCATAAATGATCATTGGAAACCAAAATATAATCATGTTAATACCACCTGTAAATATTCTTCTTCCATTTCAGGAGTTACTTATGGAAACTGCAACTCTCTCGGAGACTGTTAACCGCTATTTGTATCTCTTGTACTATTTTTGTTCACAACTGAGGAACATGTAACAACTTTAAAATGTGATTATTTATGTAAAGGCATACAGTGAACAAAGTATTTAAAAAAAAAAAAAAAAACTATATAATTGCAAATAAACCATTTGCAGTAAAACAGTGTATTTAGTCATTTAAACCAACCACCTCTCTCAGGGTTATAGCTCAAGATCGAATAGCTGTTACACTGTAGATATATGAAGCCATCCATGC
This sequence comes from Bombina bombina, assembly GCF_027579735.1. Taxonomy (NCBI): domain Eukaryota; kingdom Metazoa; phylum Chordata; class Amphibia; order Anura; family Bombinatoridae; genus Bombina; species Bombina bombina. The sequence continues at coordinate 655,449,184 of NC_069504.1, forward strand.
AAGAGATAAGACTCTACAAAACAAAAGGAACTGTAATATAATATTAAATCACACAAAAATAGCCATAAACATAAATTAAATAATGTTTGATAATAGTAAATTGAAACACTTGGAAACAATGGGAAAATAAAGTACTGATAAAAAAAAAAAAAAAAAAAAAAAGGTACTGACAGGCCTTTGCATGACATTTGCCTGAACAATTGTCCAATATTTGTTTAAAACATGACACACTCTTGTATTTACATATTCTATTGTGATACGATTACTATTACATTTGGCTGCAAGAGAGGACAGAAATAGATTGCATTTCAGACTGACATCCAAGGGATTAAAACGTTTATTGTATTCGGTTTGGTATTGATATAGAAGTTGTTAAAGGGACAGTCAACTCTGAAATTTGTATTGTTTAAAAAGATAGATAATCCAGGGGGCGGAGCCAACTTCCAAAGGAACCAGACGTGCATGTGTGGAGCTCCTGGCTCCAATTAGACTTAAACCTTACTTATTTACCCTTAAGATATCATTTCTCAAGTTACAAAGTGATCCTTTGATCCTCATCACTCTCAAGGGTTTGACAAGGGGTCAAGTGGTCATCCCTGGCTGTTTAAATCCTTTAAAAATATGACAAGAACGGAGGCCCATAACAGACTGATGGAGGACATGACGCAGCTCTTGCACGATCATTTCGCCAGACTTGAGATCTCACTACTTGAGAGCTATGAAAAGTAAAAAGCTTCCGCATGTTGCCCTTAGCCTGTCTACTGCTGATTCTACTCTGGTTCAAAGCAACGACACTCACTCGATATCTCCCAAGACCTCGTGTCCCCTATCTGACTCTCTGCAACTTGGTGCATACCGATGCAGAAACCTAGCTGAGGGTGAGACATACGCACTAACCAAGATGGTAAGGGGCGGCTATTCTGGCAAACTCCCTGCTCCAGGGCTGTCTGGCGAGACACAATATCTTTGTACCATTACCACGCTCCCAAAATTACCTTCAGCTACAGAGCGCACAGTGTCTTTAGCCTGCGGCCATGACAGGAGGGCTTTCCCTGTACTGCGAGATGAAGGCGCAAGAATGGTGACATTTTCACGTGGTGCTGCCCCTGCTGAGCGCTGTGTGAGAGATAGCCCTCCAGAACACTTATGCTCTATCTATCCCTGCTCTCTAGGCTATGGGTATGCTGCATTGGTAGCTCTAGAATTGAAAGCTTTTGCTTCGGCATTTTTACCACAGATGCGCAGAGCCGAGATGAAAAGTGCCCAGCTGCCACCTCTACTCCCCCTTGGGCCACAGATTAACGACGCAGCATTTTCGGTTGGTAAAGTAAGACTTATCTACCTTAGATCATTGAAGCCTGGGCACAAGGATACTACCTTACCATTAAAAAGGGGAATTGGTTAACCTGATTTGGAAGTCTTACTCCTTTGAAAAGTGCTGATCCTTGGGGACTTTCATATCGGACTAATAACACATAGAATCCTGAGTCTAAGAACGATATCACTCTGGCTCCCTTAGCTCCTTTTTTTCTTTTATGCAGACTTATTGATTTGGGACTTCATTGAATTGTTGGACACTTATTTCTATGAGGAGCCATATAGACCGTATATCCTTTTAGCATCTCCCAACATAGTATTTCATCCTACCCTGAAGCCTGTGATACTACATGTTCATGAATGTTTTTGTTTTATCCCTATCCTTATTCTATCTAGAGGTTCTGTTTGTTGAAGTTTCTATCTAGAGCCTGTACTGACATGATTCTTCCAATAATATGTTTAACCATGTTCTATTTATATGGCTCTGTGCTGCCTGTTGCTAAACGTTATATACAACTTCCACCATTTTTCCTAAAATACTACAATTTCTATAGTTAGGTATATTTCTATTTACCCAGTCTATGCTATAATAGTTGTCTGCGTGACAATGATTCATATGTCAATTTGTTTACTATTTCACATATACCAGTACTTCATACATATTAGCTCATGACTAGGTCTTACACTCTTCAGGATACTGGGCACTGTCCTTATTCAAGTTCTAACATAGGTTGATGAGCCAGTTGCTGCAATATGACATGGATATTAGCTGGTCTATGTATCTGTGGAATATTGTTTATACAATGCCATATTGTTGCTAACTTTTAATGTACCCTACACTGAGATAGGCCCTGTGTGGCTACTTAGTTTCAGCTCAATTTCTTATTCTGCCTTTATGATACACCGGTAGACTAGCACCTAGGTTATTACTCCATGGGGGTTGGGCTGCCAGCGGCCGGGGCAGCAGGATCCTCTTCCCCTTAGCATCAGCTGAGTGCTAGTCTTTATCTACATCTAGGAGCTTAGTGGCTTGTAACTACCCATTAGCGAAATTGGCTTTTCTCAGTGTCCTTAATATAGCTACTGACCCTTTCGATACCCAAATATGCCATGCACTCGATATGCATCTATTTATGGTATTCAGACTCCCACCTCCCCCCCCCCCCTCCTCCCCATAATATGCCTCCCAACTTGGGAGAACTTACTACGCGGTCTATCTTGTTAATACCGCACCCTAAATATTATACTGCAACTTCACATAGTATCATATTATTTTCGTACAACAGAGGCGCATTCAATGTAATTATTGATTGTCATCCTATTTTAAGCCACCACATTTTATATATTACACCGTGCCTACATACCCTATTGTGTTATTTAAGTATATAAATGGCGCCCTCTCTGTTGATATTTTTTGCTTAACAGTTCTGTTGCGTTCCCGCACCCTAAACATTACACTGCATTTACACAATACACCATATTATTTAGTATGAGAGAGGTGCATTCATTGTAACTATTGTTTAGTCACCACATTTTATATATTGCACCATGTCAGTATACCTTATTGCGTCATTTAAGTATATAATTGGCGCCTTCTTTGTTGAATATTTCTTGTTAAACAGTTCTGTTTTGTTAAGAAAAATAAGGAAGACACACGAAGACCGATTGTTGTTTTCATATTGGAATCGTATGCCATACCTATTGCTTACAATGGACTTACTTTGGAAATTTTAAATACCTTTTTGTTGGCAAGTCTGTGTTTTATACTCATCCCTACAGATCTAGACCATGTATAGTCTTGCATTTCTATGACAATATGCATGTACCCTTACTGCTTTTTCTATGTCTTCAATAAAAAGATTATTTAACAAAAAAAAACAAAAAAAAAAAAGATAGATAATCCCCTTATTACCCATTCCCCAGTTTTGCACAGCCAACATGGTTATTTTAATATACTTTTAACCTCTGTGATTATCTTGTATCTAAGTCTTTTGACAGCCCCCTGATCACATTGCTATTTATTTTCTATTAATTAGCATTTTTCCCCAATTAGTGCAGTGTCAGTCATAACTCCACGGGAGAGAGCACGATGTTCTATCTATATGGCACACATGAATTAGCAGTGCCTTGTTGTGAGAAGCTAATAAAAAAAGCATGTGATAAGAGTCTGTAGTGGCTTAGAAAAAGGCAGAAATTTAGTGGTTTAACCCCTTAATGACCGAGGACGTGCAGGGTACGTCCTCAAAAAAAAGGCATTTAACGCCTGAGGACGTACCCTGCACGTCCTCGGTGTGGAAAGCAGCTGGAAGCGATCCTGCTCGCTTCCAGCTGCTTTCCAGTTATTGCAGTGATGCCTCGATATGGAGGCATCCTGCAATAACCTTACATGGCCTTCCGGTGCAGAGAGAGCCACTCTGTGGCCCTCTCTGCACCGGACATCGATGGCCGGTATCGTTGGTGGGTGGGAGCCGGCTTGGGAGGCGGGTGGGCGGCCATCGGTGTGCGCTGTAATGTCAAGGGGGGCGGGACCGTTAGGGGGCGCGCGTGCGTGCACGGAGGGTGGCGGGCGGGCGCGGGCGGGAGCGGGTGGGAACCGCTACACTACGGAAATTATTTTTAGTAAGAAATGCCCAAATCTTGTTTGTGCAAAAGCACAAAAAGAGATCGTGGAGGGGTGGGGGGTTGGTTTGGTGTGGGGGGAAGCTACACTACAGAAAAGTTTAGTAAAAATGAAAAAAAACATGTTTTCTTCTAAACTGGGTACTGGCAGACAGCTGCCAGTACCCAAGATGGCGCAGATTAAGTTAGAGTGGGAGGGTTATAGAGCTGTTTGGGGGGGATCAGTGAGGTTGGGGGCTAAGGGGGGATAGTACACAGCAGCATATGTAAATATGCTTTTTTTAAAAACACACAAAAAAAAAATATAGCTTTTATTTTAGTACTGGCAGACTTTCTGCCAGTACTTAAGATGGCGGGGACAATTGTGGGGTGGGGGAGGGAAGAGAGCTGTTTGGGAGGGATCAGGGGGTCTGATGTTTTAGGTGGGAGGCTGAGCTCTACACTAAATGTGATATTAACCCTGCAAGCTCCCTACAAGCTACCTAATTAACCCCTTCACTGCTAGCCATAATACACGTGTGATGCGCAGCGGCATTTAGCGGCCTTCTAAATACCAAAAAGCAACGCCAAAGCCATATATGTCTGCTATTTCTGAACAAAGAGGATCCCAGAGAAGCATTTTCAACCATTTGTGCCATAACTGCACAAGCTGTTTGTAAATGATTTCAGTGAGAAACCTAAAATTGTGAAAAATGTTACGTTTTTTTTTAATTTGATCGCATTTGGCGGTGAAATGGTGGCATGAAATATACCAAAATGGGCCTAGATCAATACTTGGGGTTGTCTACTACACTACAGCTAAAATTACCCCAAAAAGCTCCCTACAAGCTCCCTAATTAACCCCTTCACTGCTGGGCATAATACACGTGTGGTGCGCAGTGGCATTTAGTGGCATTCTAATTACCAAAAAGCAACACCAAAGCCATATAAGTCTGCTATTTCTGAACAAAGGGGATCCCAGAGAACAATTTACAACCATTTGTGCCATAATTGCACAAGCGGTTTGTAAATAATTTCAGTGAGAAACCTAAAGTTTGTGAAAAAATTTGTGAAAAAGTGAACAATTTTTTTTATTTGATCGCATTTGGCGGTGAAATGGTGGCATGAAATATACCAAAATGGGCCTAGATGAATACTTTGGGATGTCTACTAAAAATATATATATATATGTCAATGGATATTCAGAGATTCCTGAAAGATATTAGTGTTCTAATGTAACTAGCGCTAATTTTGAAAAAAAAATGGTTTGGAAATAACAAAGTGCTATTTGTATTTATGGCCCTATAACTTGCAAAAAAAGCAAAGAACATGTAAACATTGGGTATTTCTAAACTCAGGACAAAATTTAGAAGCTATTTAGCATGGTTGTTTTTTGGTGGTTGTAGATGTGTAACAGATTTTGGGGGTCAAAGTTAGAAAAAGTTTATTTTTTTTCAAATTTTCCTCATATTTTATATTTTTAATTATAGTAAATTATAAGATATGATGAAAATGATGGTATCTTTAGAAAGTCCATTTAATGGCGAGAAAAATGGTATATAATATGTGTGGGTACAGTAAATGAGTAAGAGGAAAATTACAGCTAAACACAAACACCGCAGAAATGTAAAAATAGCCTTGGTCCCAAACGGACAGAAAATGGAAAAGTGCTGTGGTCATTAAGGGGTTAAAGGTTATAAAGTTTATTAATATAACAATGTTGGTTGTGCAAAGCTGAGGAATGGGTAGTAAGGGAGCTCTCTTTTTTTGGTGTCACCTGTCCCTTTAATTTGACAAGCATACTCTTTAGAAGTATAGCCTATT